>NW_020536999.1:70680879-70736759 GCF_003426905.1 Ctenocephalides felis | reverse complement strand
ATTTTCATGACTTTGCTATCGGGAGATAACTGTAATCTTTGAAAATCCATATCAAAAGTATTTCCTTTTGCTGTTAGTTTTTTTGAGTGTGAGCACTGTAATTTAGTTTACGAGACCTTAATATAAATTTAACTATACGCTATTTAATTGTTTTATAAAATGGAATGTTAATTTTGAGTGAGATTCAACAGTTTTCTTTAAATAACCAACCTTTAAAAACTTACATTTGTGTAGGGCAAAAATGACCAACTGAACATTGACCATGGCTAAAGACTAAAAAAAACTTGGATTGAATTATACCATATTTTTATATATAAAACTTCCAGTTTGATTATATTAACAAAATATGGACGAACGAATATTGTTATTATAAAATATTTAATTCATTATTATACAAGTAGACTTTGGGTTTTATTTTGTTTATAAAACCTCACTGTCTACACCATTCAAACAACACATCCTTACACTCCAAAAATAAAGTATTCTTTTTTTATTCTTTAGAAATTGTTTAGAAATACCTTACTTAGCAAATAACGTTTACCGGGTCAGTTAGTATGTTATAAATTACTATATATTAGAATAAAGTGAATATGTGAATTATGTGTTTGTGCTTGTTAAGGTCTAACATATTTCGGGGGAACGGATAAACCATTTTAGATGGTTTATAATCATATATTATAACTCTGGTTATCAAAAATAAAAATATCGGACCACAGCCTACACTTATATCATAAAATTTCGCCTTAGTTTAATCTACTTTCAATCTAAACTCAAAAACATGAATTGTGTACCTAGTAAATAAATATTATTAACCTTTCTCTGAAGATATTCATTTCCTGCTAACAGCTTCTCCAGATCTTCCGCCGTGGAATATGACTGAAGGCGTTTGTTTGGTTTGGCTGTGCGATTATCATTATGCAGCAATTGCTGCTGTATATTGAAATGCTGTTGCATTCTAAAAATTAATAAGTGACAAAATTTATTCAGAATTTCTATTTTTTATAAAGTTTATCACCTGGTGCTCGGATAATATTGTTGAATATCAGACACATCTTGCACCTCGCGCTGTTTTTGTCTGGTTGTTTGTTTGGGAGAATCCACGTTTGGAGATTTTCTGTTGATAGGTTGAATATTTTAAACAGTGAGAATCTCGTTGAAACAGCAATAAATAAAGTGTAAGTGGCATTTTACTTTGAAACGTTTTACTGAGTGCCATTTTAAATCGATATGTTTTGAACTTCTTATCAGTCATCAAATTTGTAATATTAATAATTGAATTAATTATACACGAGCTTGCAAAAGCTCTGCAAATCATACCACATTTTAATTAATTTTCATAATTGAAGCACTTTTTGTAGAACCATAATTTTTCTGAATATTTTTTAGACCATAAACTCTGTCGCTATATAAATTTCGTCAAAAACTCAATAAATGTTTTTTACATTTAATTGCTAAATAACGACCAAGGCGATTTTGCTAAAAAAACTAGTTAGTATTGGTATTTTGCCTGCAAGTTATTATACATGAACTTCCCGATTTGTGTAAATAATCGACTTAATCCATGCTAGATAAATTAATTTATGAGTAGTTAAAAGTATTCGAAGTAGATTTATTGAAAATCGAACACGTCAACCCGGTCGGAGTATTTTTTTAAAAAAAAATCAAAAATCAATAATCTTTATAATTGAGCCAGTTTTTTGTAGGACTTTAATTGTTTCTCATGCTCATTAAGACCAAGTACTCTATCGTTATACCGTTTAATTTTAATTTTAACAAATGTCAAAAGAACTACTCATTTTCTCAAAGTTTGATAAATTTTTAAAATTAAACTACTTTTCGTAAGGCATTAATATTTCAGTAAGTTCTATAAGACCATGATATATAACGCCAAAAAAAGTTCCGTGAAAATCGGCTTAATTTTCTTTTCAACTGTTAATAAATTACAAGAAAACGGCCTGATAGATTTTCACCTAAAACTAATCAGTATCATTCCCAACTAATATCTTTCGAACAGTTTTTGATTTTTTAAAATTGATTCGGTAGTATCAGCTTAAATGTAGACGAAAAGTTCAACACTTTTTTCCAAATTACAAAGAAACGGCTGAAAAGAAATCAAATGGTTTTTAAATTTCTAAAATCGGTTCAGGCGTTTTTGAGCAAACCTCGATACAAGTTCTAATTTTGACAAATGCTTAAAAGACCATACTAATTTTTGCAAACTTTAACGAATTTTTAAAGCTAAACGAGCTGTCGTAGGGCCGTAATATTTTAGTATGATCTAGAAGACTATGGTATCTACCGTCAAAAAAATAATAATAAAAATCGTCTAATTTTTTCTTAAACTTTATTACAAGAAAACAGCCCGGCTGATCTTTACCAAAAACTAATCAGCACGATTCCCAACCGATATCTATCGAACGGTTTTTGAATTTTCAAAATCGATTCAGAATTGCGGGCTAAAACGTGGACGAAAAATTTCTCACTTTTCTGCGATTTACAAAGAAACGGCTTGGTCGATCGTCGCACAAAAGAAACGCTAGTCCTCATCAAAATACATCGAATAGCTTTTAAATTTTTGAAATCGGTCCAACCGTTTTTGAGAAAACGTCGATTTACGGCAAAAAATCTGTTCACATACACGCACACACACACACATACTTTTGCCAAATTTGATCTCATTCGATTCAGAATGGCTTGAAACGTCGAGAAAACATAAAATTAGCGAATCGGATTTTTTATGAAACAAACTTCTCCTTCGGGAAGTTAATAATCAGCATAATTTCAAACTCATATCTTTCGATCGCTTTCTGTATTTTCAAATTGGATTCAGTTTCTTTTAAAAAACGAGGTTGAAAAAAAAAACGCTATATTGCTGATCAGGTTTCATCGAATGACTATTAAATTTGTAAAATCGGTTCAAATATTTGAGACCGACTTGGAAAGATCATACTCTCGCAAAATTAAAAACTATAAAAATTTGAACTGCTAAAATATAATGGCTATTGATAATAAATTACTAATTTACAAGGTGGTGATAAAACCAATATGCACTTATGGAATACAATTGTAGGGCTGTTCTAGCAAATTAAACATTGTTCTAATGCAACTGGCCAAGTCTAAAAATTTGAAACAGATTACTAATGCTCCATGGTTCTTGAGCAATAAGACGTTACACGACGATTTTAACATAAAATTCCTAAAAGGAGTTATAAAAATAAACAGTCTTCAACATTCAGCACTCTTGACACTAATTACAAAAAGCTGTCCAAAGATAATATTGAAGACCTACAGCACTACCCGCCCTACTCTGCTTAGAAATGAACAGAATTGGTGAATCACTCATTAGAGTGATTCTCCAACTATCGATATAGTGAAATTTATTATATAATTTATATATAAAAGTGTGTGTGTATGTGTGTGATTGAACGACATAGGCAAAATAACTTATGGGCTTGTACTATATTATAATTGCTGTTAAAAATAAAATAGTCGACAAGTAATCAATTTCTGACTTAGTTGGAAAAAGCGCAGATAGAAGATAAATTTTAGAATTTGAACGACTTGTCGTCTAGTATGTCTTTGAGACCTTTATCGTCAAAAAATAGTTTTTATAAAATCTTGTTTTATTTTAACCAATTACGAAGAAACGGCTTGACCGATCTATTACCAAAAAATTTGAGAATCAGTAAGATTCTAAATAAATATCTTTCGATCAGTTATTCAATTTTTAAAGTCGATTCAGGATTTTGATTAAAACAAAAAAATAGACTTTTTTGTTAGTTAAATAGAAATGGGTCGGCTGATCGTCCAGCAAAGAAGATAAACACTGATCCTTATAAAGTTACCTCGATTATTTTTCAAATTTTCGAAATCGGTTTAGCCAAGTGATTAAGAATGACTTGAAAGATCTAGTATACATAAAATTATGCCCTTCGGTGAACAAGGAGTGTGTTGAGTAAGAAATGGGTTGGCTGATCCGCTAATACATATCGAGTTACATCGAATGGCTTTTAAATGTTTGAAATCGTCTTTGCCGTTTGGAGAAACCGTGGACGAGAAATAAAAAAAAACATATGCACACAAACACATACTTCCTAAATTTGATCTCAAGCGATTAAGAATGACTTGGAACTCAGATTTTTCTGTGAAAGTATAAACTTATCTTCTCCGGAAAACTTAGTGCCTTCTTAGAGTTAGTGCTTTAGAACTTCCCGAAAATGTCAATAATTGAGTTTTTCAATGAGCAAAATTATAAATTCATCTTAAATGTCTTACTTTTTAATTAATGTTTTAACAATATAAATTTAAAGATCTCACCTTCCTTTCCGTGCCCCTGTTGCAGTACTACCAGAAAGTAAATTACCTTGGTTTCTATTCTGTCTCTGTTTTTTCAAATCATATGGATTCTCAACTTCTCGGTACATTTTCATGTTAGGGGGTATTTTCTGAAACTACATAATCAAAAAATATTTCAAATTATAGGTTTTTGTCAAAAATCTGAAAATTTATTCATGATTTCGATCAAATTATTATATAAAACTACGACACAGGTATTCAAGGTCAAGTAGTTATAATCGTGGGCTAATTGATAAGTCATGATGTGGCATCATCAGTGCAGTTCTTTATCACAATCCAAAGAACAATCAGTTCGAAAAGAGGCTTTTACTTAGATGATGTCAAATTATTGGATACAGAATATAATGTTTGATAATACAGTGTTTGATGTACATAATAATGTCAGAAGTTTATTTAAAAGATAAATATAAAATAAAAGAAAAATTATTGTATATTTGTTAAACCGATTTAGAGATTTACAGACCACTCTTAAAATGGTGGCAAAAATTATATTCGATTCATATAGAAAGTTAGTAAGTAATTGTTAAAGGCGAATTACATTAAGTACTGTATCAACTGACAAATACTACTAGTGAATCTATTTCACATAAAATAATAATTAAATCAAAATTTTATTATAAAACCGACTTTAGGATTTTTTTGCATCTGATCCTCCTTCTTCTGCTGCACTTCTTTTATGTATTGATAACAATCAATATTAGATGAACTTTCCTGCTCTTTCAAGTCTTTAGCATTTTTATAAACGCGCAGCAAAGGAACCCGTTCACTAATTTTGCTAGAAATCTCTCTGCCGTCCTGTGAAAAATAAAATAGTAAGAAGTTGTAAGAAAGTAATTTCGGTGTTTTCTGTTAAAAGAAATAGTTTTCATTTCGCAACTAATTTTACACTCGATCCGAAGGAGTAATTCAACGATTGTGTGTAAAATGATCTATTTATTTAACGCAGTAGATCATAAATTTTATCGAAGATATAAAATTCATGTGCTTATAGGCAAGTTATTTCTAACTTACCTTGATAATCAAATATTTTACAAAAACCTCATATATACCTTATCAATGTCATTGTCTTCTTCCTCATTATTTATATCAACTAACGATGATCTTTTGTTTTTAACAGAGTGTGGATTATCGTGAACCGTTTTGCTCGAGTCTTTGCCTGCAACTGCGGCTTTCAGCATTTTCTGGAAATGTTTCTCTAATTGACGCTGTATGTACTGATACCTAAGGAAAATGAAGTAGATACAAGTGTCATTCAGTCAGTATGTTTATGTGAGTATGTGTGGGTATGTATATGTGTGATACAATTTTATGTCGACGATTTCAAGAGTTGAATCAACATATATTATTGTTTCAAATTATTATAATTTCTATTGATGCGAAGACGTGCTGATCAGTATTTGGCAAAGGCAGGCCTAGATAGTGAGCAAAAAGTGCTAACATGTTTAATTTCAGTATAAGAAGTTTCAGCAATTTGTCTTATAATGCAGAAAATGCTAAATAAAAAGTTAATTACCACATCACATTTTCGTTTTTAACGTTGTTCTGAAATTCTTGATATTGTTCATAAGACATTCCACGAGGCATCAAGATGGTCGAAGGCATATTTTTGACGTTGTCCCACATTGTAGAATCATGCCTCTCTGATTAATAAAATCATATTAATACGCACACAAACACACACAGTTATATATATATATATATATATATATATATATATATATATATGATGAAAGTTTTGTCGACGTTGATACATATTTGTAAAATTTTTTGCAACCCAACCGTCGAATTACAAAAGATTAAATAACAAAATTATTCATTCCATTATACGTTTCGACACTTGATGTGTGTCATCATTCAGTAATCTAAAAAAACATTTAACATAAATACACAAGTGATGATAAATATAAATATATAAAAGGAGGAAATTATACATACCAAACCAGGAAAAACAGGAAACATTAATTATGATGTAAAAATTGATTTAACACTAAATTTGTGTAAAATAATAAAATACTATTAATTAACAAACGAGAAATAGGAGGAGCACATATTGCCCTTCTATATTTAATGTTAATGGTAGCCTAGCGTTGTGTGCACTGTTCAAGGTTAAAAGTACATCGCTGTGTAGACAACGCACGTGTATGGGAGTGGAAGCGAGTAGCAAGAACGAAAGGGAAAAGAAAAACAGAAAAGAAATATAACGAATGAAAGATTCTAAAACTGTATTGAATTACTTTTCATGAAATTAATAATTACTTTGTAACTATCATGTAAGAGATGAGAGGAATTACGTTTGTTTACACAAGACGTATTAAGGGATATAAGTAAAGACTCAACTATCTTTCTAAGGTCACCGTTTTTCTCAATGTAAAGGATTGAGGGATTTGACATGTTAAAAGTGTGGTTCAGGTTTATCATATGTTCAGAAAGCATCGTTTTGAATCGATTTGGGTTTTTGGAATTATAAGTATGTTGATTAACCCTCTTGTATATATATTGGGAAGTTTCACCAATGTAACAACTATTGCAATCATTGCAGTCCAACCTGTAAACAGAATCAGTAACCCTATCAGCGGGAGTTTTTGATTTAAGAGGAGCAAAAAAGCAACGGAAAGTGTTATCAAAACTGAAAACCAAAAGAAAACCTTCAGCGGCAAATAACTTTTTTAAAAAATAAGAAAAACTGCTTAAAAGGGGTAAACAAATAACACCTTTATATGTATCTAAAGAAGAAGAATTAGATTTTGAAAAAGAAGAATTGTTAAGATAGGAAGAACTGTTTAAATTGTAGTGAAGTGTTAGTTTTGTGAATAGTGCTTAGTGAAGTCTGGATCCAGTTTTCTTTGCACCCAGAGGCTGCAGAGTCATTAAAGTAAAACGGAGTATCCAGCAAGCAGCAAGACCAGGACTAGCACGAGGAACTAAAGGCATTAAAGGTGGCAGCATTGCCGAGATAAACATCGTTTATCCCACCGCTGCCACCATGAAATGAAATAACGTGGTTGGTAGTAAGGTTTAGGTATGGGTTAGAGGTCTGATGTTGGTAGATCCACGCTCCAGATCAATAGTAATAACTCGTCCAACCTGTTTCTGGTGCCTTGGGTCAAGCAGTAGGAGTAATGTTTGATTTACTGGTTTGATAATAGCTCTCTTCAGAATAATGGGTCCTTTCAGTAAGGTATTTGCTGAAAGAGATAGACTTCTGGTTTCCAATATAAAATCCACTTGTAATATTATACACTGTGTTTATTTCTTCTAATTAACAGACATAATCTTTACTTATGATATCTAAGATTACTCTTAAGACATCATCACTTGGCTAGATTCTTGCCTAAGACATCACTAGTTTATACAAATAATTTTGACTATATATTATGTATTGGACGTGACAATTCTAGGAATGGCGTGCTTCCGCGTTCATGCAAAGATCTTGGACTTTAATTAACATTGAAGAATAAATTCATATTTTTATTAAAAGCACGTACGATCATGTTATTACAGAACAATTTACTCAAGTCAATGGAGCGTTTTACTCTCAAATTCAAAAGTGAAAATAATTTAGACTCCACGGGTAAGTGACATCCATTCTCAGTGGTGTAATTTTATTAGTTTTCTTTTGCAACATCGGATATCGATAGAAGAACTAATTATAAAAAAATGTTTTATAATGTTTTTCAAAAAAGCAAATACTTTTCAAGTTACTGGCTACTAAAAATCCGTTTCTTTTTGGCGTTTTTCATGTTTTTTTTGCAAATATCTCCAAAAAGTACATTTTAACAAAAATCATGTAATGACCAAAATTGTATCAATTATAATCTCAATAAATCGGTGTTTCATAACGTGTCCTAGGAACAATATTAAGCTAGGTATGAAAAAGCGTTTTTTATTTTGTTCGAGATTTAATTGTTGTATTTGAAGCAATCTAGCGTCAAGGTGCTATTTTTTATATCCCATGAGGTATTATAGTGCTCAAAATAAGCTATAAAAATGTGTACTATTAAGGATATGTTTTTTTTTTTCATTTATATCAAATAGTTTTATGAGTGCCATTACCTCCAAAATTAAAATTAATCGTATTTCATCTAGTATTAACTTAGTTCAATAGATTCCAAAATGCAAATAAGTAATAATATATATCGAATTATAATTAAAAAATGTAATTTAGATATTATTATTATTGAAAACAATTAATATAAAGTACGAGATTATGAGAATTATGGGCAGCATTATTGAAGCTATTATTTTTGAAGCGGATACTATATATTAATTATTTCTGAATTTGTTATACTGTGTAAAAGACTGCAATTTCCAATACTTATATCTTATGCTATAAATTACAAAAACAGACGATGAATTATTTGCATAGTTTTATTGTCAATCAAAATAATATACATTTTTCAAGACAATATGCTGGGTGTTAATGCATTGAAGAGATTATCTTCTATGAGATATCTATCTTTTTTTATTTTTTGATATTTTATTTAAGATCGTATGGCCATTTTTTTTCAATCTTCGTGTGGGATATTTCTCGCTTAATTCTTTTAAATATATGTTTGGGTGACCTGGTAGTTTTTCGTGGTATTTGTTGCTTCTGTCTTTTATCATTTCATTAATAGTTTTTATTTTTAGGTCTTTATGTAGGGTGTCATTTGTAACACACCAGGGTGCGTTCACAATGCATCTTAAAATTTCTGATTGCGCTATTTGTATTTTTTTTATATTTGAATTACTTGCGCATAGCTCAATTCTGTATGTCCAGATAGGGATAATTATTGTTTATATAAAAGAAGTCTGTTTTCATAGCACATATTTGAACTATTGTAAATTAGCCAATACAACTCTTTGAACTTCTTCTTGATCTGTTTTCTTTTCATTTTGATGTGCGTTGACCAGCTTAACTTTCAATCGAGATGAATCCCAAGGTAGTTTACGCTTTCATATTTTGGTATTTCTATGTTGTTTATTTTTACGCTTGGACAGTCCAGTCGATATATGGGTAGTGAAGGTTATATGGCTAGATTTTGTTTCATTTATTTTAATCTTCCACTTTTGAGCCACTTTTCAAATTATATAGTTGAATTGACAGTAAACTGATTGGTCTGTGATATTTGAAGCTGGTTTTACTGGTTTTAAAATCATTATAACATCTGAAATTTTAAAACATTTTGGCCAATATCTCAATCTAAATATAGCATTATAAATATATGTCAGCAGAACAATTGCTTTTCTTGACAATTCTTTCAAGATCCTTCCTTTTATCTTTTAGAGCATTCCTTACATCGTTGTCAATAATGTCATCATTTGGAGTGAACACATTTGATAAATAATTTGCAAACAAATTTGCCTTTTCTTTGTCACTTTAGGCCCATTCACCTAATTATGATGATTCCATTCTTATTGCGGCGTTAAAATGGATTGGTTTTATCAAAGATTTTATTGGTTTCCATAACGAATAGTCGTATCTATTAAGATTAGTAATGCATTTTAAATTTATAACACACTGATGATGAGACAAACCTAGTCTCGAAACGTTTGTGAAATTATTATTTAATAAATTAGTGAAAAAAAGAGTGTTGTTTGTTCATATTTCTAAATTAATATCTATCTATCCACTCAGAATACATTTGTTATATATATATATATATATATATATATATATATATATATATAAGTATATATACCGGGTGTCCAACAACTTACCTTGCGATAGAGGAATTAAGGAGATTTAAATCTGGGAAACATCGTAATTCAAAGCCCACTAAGAGCGTAAAATAAAGTTCAAATTGCCGAAGAGATCGACTCACACGAAGATATGCCCGGCTAATAAATAGATATTTATCAAAAGAGTATAGGGCATATATCCATGCATATGGAAAACAATTTCAACATTTATTATAATAAAAGATGTGTTTTTTCTATCTGATTTTTATTCCAATGAACCATAATTTATTCATTTATTAGTATTCATTATTACATATTATTTGTTGATTTTGGCCAGTATGTGCTTTGCTTAGTCATAGAAAACATATTCATTATCCATTTGTCACTATTCTACAGTGAAATTAAGAATCTACCAAGAGCTTATGCAAATATTATCAAATATTTTAACATTTAACAACTCTGATTAAATGCGCCAAATTTTTCCGAGACTTTCCTACACAGTTTTCAATACAGTTACGATCAATACTATCATCTCATTTTTGCTTGACTTTGAGATTTGGTACACCAAGAAATATAATATCTCGAAATCAACCTGCATCTTTTAGCGAAAAGTCTTAGAGTCAACTGTAATAAACTACTCGGCATATTAAAAGCAATTGGTGAGAGCAATCGAAAACACAACTATAAGCTTTGTTTAAGCCCTTTATATGTCGCAGAAAATTCCTAAAATGAGAAAATTGTACACTATGCTATTAAGTACTTTAACAGATTCTAAATTAAAGAAAAGCACGAGAGAAATTACAGTAATGATTGTAAATGCAAAAGCGATTAGAGAGCTTTTTCATAACTACTTTTTTTGTTCAATTTTACAGTTACGCTTACAACGCTTTTATTAATGTTGTAATGTAATTTGGTTTTGCTAATTAGGCAAATTTAATTAAAAATCAATACTTTGTGATTCAACGATGATTTTGTTTATGTATTAAATGTCCTAGCACCTTTAATCTATAATGTAGCTAATTTGCTTCATACAGCGGCCCCAAGCGTTAACTTAAATTCTATTAATTACTAAATACTAATGCGAACTTACTAAATAGTAAGTAATAGTAATAGTAGTAATGGGGACATTTGCATAATGATCCTGCGTATTCAAATCCCATTTTTCGAATAGTTCTTACTGAATTAATTCTACTTTGCGTTGGCTCGTACATCACTTGTGAATGTGTTGCTACTTTGGATTTATAACATGTTACGAAATTGTGAATTCTTCATCTTTTCTTACTATGCATTGGCCTGTACTTAAGCCTCAGATTAGCAATAGTTGATTTTGTTACTGCATGTAATAAATGTAATTGTTCTTGTTTAATAAACATTATAGTTAGGTGATCATTTGCTGGTAGAATTCCCGGATACATGTGATTATAGGGAATATTAGCAATTCGCAAATCGCTCAATAACTCGATTTCTCGAATGGATTTAGTTTCAATAATAATTTTCTGAACACAATCTTCATTGTAAGCTTTTGTTTGTGATTAACATGTTCAAATATTGTGATTGTTTTCATTCCGCTAGATATTTCACACTGTGGTCTAATGGTAATATATCTTCTAATGAAGATATTTGTTTGCAAGATATATGCAAATCTTATACTAAATCGAATTTTTGAGGGTTTTAATTCCACAAGTTTGTTGTTCATTTCTGTGACAGAAACCTGGTTAGTATCGTAATCCACAAGATGCAGCTATAAGTTTCCTCTTACTTCCTCCAATTCTGCAACCTCATAGTTTGATGGGCATCTCAATTTTTTTCATATAAATCCACCCGTTTCTGAAGATACTTGATTTGCTTTCTACTGTTAACTGTAGTATCACTTAATAGATGTATTTAACTTCTCCTTCAATTTTGTAATAGTTTCTTGTAATAATATTATTTCTTCATTTACTTTCCAAATGAGTCTTAATTCCCTTCATTTCTTCTTTTAACTTATTAATTTCATTATTCTTAATAGTAATATAAGCTCGATATTCCAATAATTCATTGTCTAATAGTTGAGCACGATTTTGTATCTCAGAAATCCGTTCATTGTCACCATTTACATTTGACTGACGTTTTATGAATTTCTTGTTACCTTTTCTGGGGGATTTAGAGCTTTGTTGCAATTGTAAATATTTTTTGAAGTAAAACTTTTTTAGGCGCGACTAGGGTGTAAATCTGTGCAAATGCAGAGTATGATTGTTTTGATTGTATAGTGAAAATAATATAACAAATAAAAAATCTGGCGTGTAAGGAACGTAAGTTTATTGATATAATTTGTATTATTCGTGGTTACTATATATTTTTGAGGTTATTAAAATGAAAAATATTTGCATAGGTAAAAGAGTTATTACAACTGCTCAAAAAATGAGACTGTATCGCCAGCGAAATAGTAAAAAAATAGGCAGTCAATGAATGTATGTTAATTTTAGTTACATGAAGCTCTTCAAATACAATTACATGATAATTGAAATTGAGAAAACAATATTTATTTAGGTATTATTTAACATAATAAATTTCTGCATTTTTATAGATAATAAAGTATATTAGAACAACTCAGCTTTATTCTATCATGTCAATGATATATCTTTTTCAGAATTATATCTCAGACACTTTTAGAAGTTTAGAGAAAGTTTACAGGTTTTTAGTTTATGATGGCTTTTAAGTATAACAAAGTTGGATATTTTCATAAATAATGAAGAATGAAATGATATTCAGATTTTTTACCCTAAATGAAAGAGATTAAGTACAACAATAGTTTGTGTAGCTGTGTGTCATTTATATAGAGATATACTTCATAATGGACATCTATTCAGTTTATTTATTAATAGTGTTAATGAAATTATTCAAGATTGTTATAAGTTCACTGTGTGAACGAATACTATAGAATTTATTAATCAGTAATTACTTCATTTCTCTAATAAAGCAAATCCTAAATGCTAATTACAATGACAAAACTATCATGTCAGAAGTGTGACTTTAATTACATTATTATTTTCAAACAAAATAAATATTTTTAATGCTATTATAAATATATAATTTATAATTTTTACTATATAAATATGTATAATGGCTGACATTAAAAAATGTGTGCATCACGGGCGTTACCAAATTACTAATAAACATTATTCAAAATTGTTATATGATGTATTTATTTTTAACTTAAATGCCATCTCGTACAATAGCAAAAAAATTTTACTTCAATCGCGTGTGAACCTTACACGCATTCTTTTTTAATTTCATTTTCAATTTATTATTATTAACTTTCCTTTAACATTTTCATGAAAAAAATCCGATTCGCTAATTTTATGTGTGTGTGAACAAGTTTTTTGCCGTGAATCGACGTTTTTTTTCAAAACAGCCGCGTAATATGTTCTTCATAGACTTTGAACCAGCACCTAGCAACAAAGAGATCTACAAAGTGGACAAATTCTAAAATAGCATAATTAAAATTGAACCGCCAAATGTCCGTAAACGCATCGTCCAATGTGAACGTTGCCAACAATTTAATCATACAAAACGGTACTGCAACCGGATGTTCACATGTTCCCGTTGCGCTGAGAATCACGAACTCAAAGATTGCCCTCTAGATGAAGATACGGTACCGGCCTGCGCTGTGTGTAATGCTGTAGGTCACACGTCTAAATATAAAGGCTGTAAACGATATCTAGAATTGTATTCACTCAAATATGGATCGACGTCTGATAATAATAATAACAACAATCAAACTGTACCTACCAGCCAAATCAATAATCAAATGTTGCTACCTCTTTCGGTAAGTGACCCTAAAAGAGTATCTTTAAAACGAAGCTACGCCGATACAATCAAAACAAACAAACCGGTTTTTGGACAACATACGAGTTTTGCGCAGGTGCTCAAACAACAAGAGGCTTCAAACACAAATCAGGTAGATATCACAGTTCTTATCGGAATTAAAATCCATGTTTCAACAAATGATGCAACGAAATAGTATGAATAGTATGATTGTGAACATTTTATCTACACTTATATACAAAATTAAATAAAATGGCTAAATTTCTTAGAATAGCAACATGAAACGCCAATGGGCTTCTTGCACACAAAAATGAATTAATTATATTTTTGTCAATAAATAAAATAGACGTTTTATTAATTAGCGAAACACACTTTACTAAATATTCCCACTTCACTATTCCTTTTTACACCATTTACCACACTCCGCACCCAAACGGAAATATTATTAAAAATAATATTCCGCATTATGAAATGGACCAATTCAAAAGAGATTATATTCAAGCGACTTTTGTATAAGTTCAAACATTGCCATATGGGTTGACGGTCTCCGCTGCATATTGTCCTCCAAGACATAATATCAAAAGGTAGCAGTTTCAAGAATTCTTTAACACATTGGGGCCCAAATTTTTAGCAGGAGGCGACTTTAATAGTAAACATCCAAATTGGGGATCTCGTATTTCTAACCCAAAAAGAAAAAAACTTAATTTTGTAACTTAACATAACAATTTTGTTACAATACCCACAGGTACTTCTTCCTATTGGCTTAGTAATCGGCAAGAATACCTGACTTACTCGATTTTTTCATTTCGAGCGGCATTGACAATAAATGCATCAAAGTTCATTCAAATTACGACCTAAGCTTGGACCACTCTCCAGTCATTGCATCTGTGAGTTCAAATTTAAATCAAACACTAACAAGTTGCCAACTTCATAATCATAAAACGAACAAAGTGTTATACAAAAATATTATTAAGGACCAAATATACTTGAAAATGCCTCTAAAATGCTCAAGCGATATAGACGGCGCATTGAACGACTTTCAACAAATTTTGCAGAATGCAGTCAAAGCTTGTACTCCGCAAAATTTCGTCACCAATAAAAGACCCTACATAACGCTAGAGATTAATAGCTGAGAACGTAGGATTAGGAAAAGATGGCAAACCGCTCACTCGCCACAAGATAAGACTCTACTAAATAGAATGAATAACTTATTGAGAACTAAAATTAGTAAAATGTACAATACTAACTTTACTAACTATGTATCCAGATTAAATAGATTTGATAACAGCTTATGCCACTATCTAACAGAAGCAGATCTGCAACTGAATACCCGCCAATAAGATTAAACGCTTCCGATTCTTGGGCAAGAAGTGACGCTGAAAAAGCAAACCTGTTTGCCAATTATCTATCATCTGTCTTTTCGGTAAATGATATCAAGTCAAATTTAAAAATTTCTAATTCTGAAAACACAACCTCAGACCATAACAAAACTAGATTCTTCACCGTGAAAAGTGTTTATAATGAAATTAAACGTCTTAAAAACAATAGATTGTATAATTAAATACAATAGGTATAGATTTAATTTCAAGCATAATGCTTAAAGAACATCCCAGAGAAGGATTTATTTTACTTACCTACATCTTTAAAGCAATTCTTAGACTCAATTAATGGCCGATATTATTCAAAACCTCTACGGTCAAAATGATCCCAAAGGTAGAAAAAGATCCGAACAAAGTCAATTCATATAGACCAATAAGTCTGCTTCCAATAACATCTAAAATATTTGAAAGACTTCTGCTGACAAACATCGCAAGGACTACTAACCTAATTGCTGACCACCAATTTGGCTCTCGCAGCGGACACACAACTACGCAACAGTGTTATCGAATAGTGGACACTATTAATAAAGCTTTTGAAGGCAGCAAATACTGCTTTGCTGCTTTCTTAGACGTGAGCCAAGCAATTGATAAAGTTTGGCATAAAGGCCTTCTCTACAAAATCGGAAATTTATTGCCAGCATAAAAGAAGTTTTTTGAGTCCTACCTTACGCGGAGAAAATTTCAAGTAATGAAAGCAGGAGTCCCCCAGGGCAGTGTTTTGGTGCCATTCCTTTACCTCATGTATACTAATGACTTTCCCACATTGAAAAACACCATCTGCTGCACGTTTGCGGACGATATAGCTGTTTTGGCAGTTGCGCAAGTTTCAACCCGAGAAAAACGTGATTAAGTACCTAGGCCTGCACTTACATTCCAAGCTCACCTGGAGATTCCACATAAACAATAAAATACAGCAAATAAAACTAAAAATGCAAGAGTTAAATTGGCTTTTAGGTAGAAAGTCAAAACTTCCACTGTATAACAAAGTTTTAATCTACAATGCAGTGCTGAAATCGATGTGGGCCTACGGCATAGAGCTGTGGGGATGCGCTAAAATACTATATATAAAAGACGTCACCAAGGATAAAGTCTGCACGCATTTTAAAAAAATCGTAACACATACCAATAAACTACTAAAACAACTTGTGGAAGAAAATACAAACCAAAGACTCAAAAGAAAATGGCCTGGGCCTGCCGACCTGACCATGTAATCTCTGCCTGACTTTCTTCACTTAGGATTAACTCAATGGAGGCATCCTAACGTACCTATTCTTCCTAATTTGCTTATAATCATATTATTTGTATTTATTTATATTTATATTTTTGCTTTTCATATTCATGTTATAATCGTCATTGTCTTGATCAAAATCTCCATCTGTTTGTATATTCATTTTACGTCTAAATATTTTACGATTATTTATCTAAATCATGTTCGAAGTCATCTAAATAAGCTTCAATTAATTTTTATATGCTTGGCAATGCGTAAATCCGATAAAAGTTCTTGGATCGCTTTGAAACGAGAACGAGACTCGAAATCTTACCTTAAAATCCCTACTGACATTATGCTCAAATATTACTTATTTCATTCTATTTCATCTTGCGGTTTGTTATATTTTTTAAATTCGTTCTCTAGAAGCTGTTTATGGGTGTTTAATTCTGTAACATTCATATCGAGAGCATTATTAACTTCCCGTAGGGCAAGTTATAGTAATCGCAAAAAAATCGAAATTGAAAATTTTTATATATCTTTACATTTCAGAGGTTTCCGAATATTTTGGCATACCTTAGAAACAATGGATGTATGTGTGTGCGTGTGCGTGTGTGTTCGGATACAAATTTTTCGGGAACGATTTCGAGAACACGGATGAAGATTTGAATATTTCAAAAAAACATTAGATTTGTATTGATAAGGAGACGTGCTGATTAGTTTTTGGCGAAAGCAGGTCTAGCCGTTCCAAAGATATGGGGCAAAAAGTGCCAAAAACGGTAACACAGCTTTTAAGAGAACGGAGCGTCCGGTTTGAATAATTAAAAAAAAAATTTATTTGTATCAACAAGATGAAGAACTGATCATGATTTTCATGAAGGCAAGTCTAGCGGTTTCGGAGATCTAGTAAAAAAAGTAAAAAAAAATGCCATCTGGCGGTCAAAAATGATCATTGGACATATTCACATCAAATTATCAGATATTTTATAGAGATTTTAGCAATAAGTATACATTTATTTACATAAATGGCGGTGCGGCGCTTACGCGCTTCGATATTTCGTCTCTATGCAGTTAAAGCAGCATGATTGCTTTGAAAAAAAGTTTAGAAATTCCAAAACATTTCAAAATAAATTTTTCTTCTAAAAGTCCTTTTTTTAAAAACAAAGTAATATTTTGTCAAAAATTTTTAGTTTCTCAAAAATCTAATTTTTTCAGAGTAATTTTTTTTTCAAAAATGTTAATCTTTCAAAAAAATAATAATTTTAAGTACGGAAACTTCCAGCAATTTGCCTTAAGGCACGATGCCATGCGCTCCACTAGTTTATTATGTAATTCTCAATATTTGTTATCTTGTATTTTGCGGTTCTAGTTTTCGTTATCAACTTATATTGGCATTCCAATTTGAATGCCATAGGACTTTTATAAATTTTAATTATCAAAATTTTCCTAACTCTATGTTATGTAGACTGTATATCGTTGTATTTCTTTATCGTAGTTTTTATCCGGCTCGAAGGACCATTTTATTAATAGCTTCTCCATAAATAATTTTTATATTCAATTTTACGTTTGTGCTTACAACACTTTTATTAATGTTTTGATATTAAATTAATTTCGCCAATTAGGCGAATTTAATTAAAAATCAATACATTGTAATTCAACGATAATTCTATTAGACATCGGTATTTCTGATACACTTTTATGTTTATTATTAGAACTGATTTGTTCCAGCCGTATTTATAAAGATAGAAAACCACAGATCAGCAAAAACTGAGTTTCAGAAAGGGATCCTAAATTGTGCATTACAGATTTGCTTTAATTACGAATTAGGAATGTAAACTCTGAATTAACTGCTTCAACTACTAAGTAGTTGTGTGATGACGGGGAAATGAAAAAGAAAATATGAACTCTGTAATAAAGTCTGAAGGTAACAAAGTAATAAGTGTTTTGAGTACAGGAACATATGAGAACTTTACTGGGTGCGAGCATAAATTATAGCTGAATATATGTTAGCATAAAGTTAAAATTTGTGAAAAACAAAAAACACAATATGAAATTAAATAAAGTGAATCAAACCTTCAGCTTCAGGTGATAAATAATTTCTATTCGATTCTAAATGCCTGTGTTTTGATAATATTGAATGGTTGGCACGCTTCTCGCATTCGCCTTCAGAGGCTGGTCGCTTGTAATGTTTACCACTTCTAATCGTTTCTTCTTCTAAACCTAAAAAATAAATAATGATCAATTTCTGCTGAATAATTAATAATGCTTAAAATTATTCATGAAATATTCAAATAATTTATGAATTAATTAGTTCTAAACTATCATAATTTTCAATAATAGCTATACATTCCATTTGAAAATAACTGTTATAAATGATAATTCAAACATATTCAAACCATAATTAAATTCAAAACATTTATATATATATATATATATATATATATATATATATATTAATTCGGAAATATGAACAAACAACTCTCTTTTTTTTGCACTAATTTATTAAATAATAATTTTCACAAACGTTTCGAGACTAGGTTTGTCTTATCATCAGTGTGTTATAATTTAAAATTTAAAATATGGAAATCTAAATTAGCATTTTGTGTTAACCATTACAAGACAGGGAAGTTAAAAATAAAAATTTATCTTCGGGCCTGCAAACTCATCATTTGGCTTAAATCAAAATATCCGAAAACCTGTCCAAAGATTTACCAAACAATTTTCCAAATTTTTACGGCGATTGGACGTGTGGTTTAAGATTGCATAACAATTACACACCTGCCTGTATGACACATTAATTAGAAATACACAAAGAAATTAATTAGATATTTTGTTGTTGAATATTTGTAAAGTTTTGTTAAAATGTTCCCCATCAGAAGGGACACAGTGCCATGCAATATAACTGTTGAAACCGTTGAAACAATCAGTGCAGCTAATAACATGAGCATAGCGCTATGCCCAGATTCGTCAACTGTAACCCAAAATCCACTAACAAACTCATTATCATCAATATGCGACGTTGTAGATACTAAAGTAGAACCCATGGCTAAACTCTCAAAAATAATTTCAGGAAATGTCACTTTACAAAAAAAATGAGTCTTTGAAGTGCTTTGAGAATTTAGTAAATGAACTCCACAAGATCGTTAAAACCAAATCAAATATACATAAAGAAATAAAGGTAAAAACAGGCAACATAACGGCTGTAATAAAAAGATTTATTGATCTTGACAGCCAATGGATATAAGAAATAGTCCGAACTATTGAAGATACGGATAAAGTAATGGTTAATGAAGTCCGAAGTGGGAAAACAGTCCCTATAGAGGAATGTGAGGAACACAAGCACGGCCAAAACTTACAAAATATAACAAACAGTCAGCTTAATGAGAAAAATAATTTGCCAAGACGCCAGTCGATTGCAGGTAAATGACTGGCATAAATATCAGCCGAGGAAACAGAAAATAATGAAGATGGGTACTTCATCTGTCAGAGCAGGACTCTAATCATAAAATGATAAAAAATCATAAAATATTTCCCAAACCAAATGTTCTATTAATTCGGCCTTCAGAAAAAGTTAACAATTCCGAAACCCTATGTCGTATCAAGCAAGAAGTTCCTGAGGATCAAGTAAATACTACAGTAGACAAAATAAATAAAACCAGACACGGATACTTGGTAATAACTATTTCCAAAAACAGCACGTACAAAAGCCAAGGAAAACAAAAGATTACTGCAGCTTTAAAGGGCAACAAGAGATGTTCTATATATAGGGAGGCCTTGGAGAAAATAAAAATAAAAACATGAAGATAATGCAGCTAAACATAAATCATTGTGAGGCTACACACGACTTGCTTATGCAGACGGTAAGAGAAATAAAAATTGATATTGCCCTCTTATCAGAACCTTACAAACAACTAACTGATGGGACATGGGTAACACCGTGCCGTGGTGATAGCCGGTGACTTTAACGCATGATCGATAGACTAGGGTAGTAGGCAGACTAATGCAAGATATTACCTCTTGCACTTTTAGAAATCTTTACTGTACTGGATGTGGTTTTACTAAATAGTAGTGATAAGCCAACCTTTTTCAAGGACACTGTGAAATGAAGAAATTAGCTTTCTTCGTAAAAAGTGTCATAAGAAAAGAAGGATCTCTTATCGAAACTATAGTCTCACAAACTAGTAGCCTAAAAACATCTAAAACTATCGAAGATTATAGGGCTGGATGCGGAAAATAACTTCTGGACGAAGTCGAGAAAAACCCTTATAAAATAGTAATGCCTCGCCTCAAAAGCCAGACAATGCTTTCGCCAATTCGCTCACTACTATTAAATAGAATAGTAGTACATTTTATTCCACCTATAACACTGCAAAAATTGATGGAAGATTGTCATCGGGTTTGGAAATAGTATATAATGCAATCAATTATGACATCTCCGATATTGTTTTTAATGCTTATAATACATGTATAAAAATAAGGGGTTTCCTATGAAAATGAAAACAGCAAAAATTAGTGATTCATCCCAACGGAAGAAAACCACCAGATAAACCATCATCCTACCATCCGATATGCATGCTGGATATAGCGAATAAAATTTTTGAATAATGAATTCACCAAAAAATAGATGCAGTGAATCCGGTAGTTGACTCACTCTTAGCAAACAATTAGTATGGTTTTCGTAAAAGGCGATCAACTGTCGATGCTATAAACTTGTTAGTTAATACTACCAAGGAAGCAATAGCTGGAACCAGATGGAAAGGCGGCGCAAAGAAGTACTGTTTAGCATCTACATTTCATATCAAAAATGCTTTCAATGCCGTGAACTGAAATTGCATTATGAATGCACTCGGTGATGAGAACGTGCCAGTATACCTCTGCAATATAGTAGCAAGCTACTTTACAGAAGAATATAATATAATAGGAGCTTATAGAGTCGCAAGACTCTGTTCTAGGTCTTTTGTCGAGGAATATTATGTATGATGACATTTGGAGACTGAAGATTATATTATGTGTCAAAGATAATTTAGGCATAGTAGTTATTTCCAAACAAATTAATGAGATCGTAAATCTATTTGACATAACCTTGAGAAAAGTTAATCGCTGGATGGGGACAATAAGCCTCCAATTAGCATAACAAAAAGTGAAGCTGATCTTATCGCGAGTGAAAAAATAATAGAGACCATCAAGTCGAAGATACGAAATCTAGAGATCATGTCAAAACCTTACAATTGTTACCTTGGCGTAATGCTTGATTCGCGGCTAAATTTCAATCAATAAGTACTACACATTAGTGCTAAGGCGCCAATAGTTAGAACGAGTCTTGCTCGATTGATGCCTAATGTCGGAGACCCTAAACAAACTAGAAGGATATTACAATCATCAGTGGTTACTTCGGTGCTTACATATGGTAATTCCATATGAGCTGATGCTCTCAAAAATCAGAAATCGAGAAGAATGGCATCCCAATAACTGCATTGATGATCTTCGGGCATATGTCTAATTAAATATTTCAAATCAACGCGTGAACAAAAAAAAATATGAGCACATAATACAAATAATAAATGACTGAATTGGTATCTTTCTGAATGCACCAGGAGGGATTGGAAAAAATTGCTCGTGATTTACTGGAAAACGTTCAACCATTCCGGAGTGCACTGATATTATTTGCAGACAATTTTAGGCAATTTCTGGATCGACACCCGCAGACAAAATAAATGATTGCCTGAAATATTAAACAATTTAGCATGTACGTATATTGCTTTTGTCTACGAATATGCTTGTCTAGTTTTAAAATAATCTTTATCGAAACTACGTGCCATTCAATTCGTTTTCTTTTTGGAAAGATACCAGTATACTGTGCGCATTTATCTGTACTACCTTCGGATTCATGCTCTATTTTTTACGAAAAATCGGTTATTATTGATTTCTTACTTTTAGTAAAAAGATTTTATATTTTTACATGAATCTGAGCACTTGTGAATTCCCATTAAATAATGTGTACTCATTTCATTTTAATTTTTTTTCTAATAAATTTTTGTATAAGCCTTGGGACCTTTTTAGAATAAACGTTCGCGCTTGAATGAAAATTGTTGCATGAAGTGTCTTTTTCACAAGTTCTATCAAGTTCGTTGCACCTTGCAGTATACGGTAAATTCACTAATTTTAAATTAGACAAAGTTTGCATTTGGAGGCTTTCATTCTAGAATCTTATAAGAGTGAAACCGTGCTACGTCTGAATTAATGAATCGTGTTATAGCGAATCAGTGTTATAAAATACTGTGTTATTCCGAGTCCGAGGTTACGCATAAGTCTATATATCATTAATAACAATAACGGTTTTAAATTTGTACTGTTTCCCTATGTTATTAAAGTATATGGGCAGACCAAAATGAAAACTTGAATTTTAATTTGATGTAATTGGTAGGTAAAGTCATTTCTTAGTTGTTAGTAAAATTATGTTTATTTATTGTATTTTGTTCTGACTTAACTCAAAACTTTGCTTAGTTACCACGACACATATTTTCCGGTTATTTTTGTAATTTTGCAACATCGAAAAGAGAAATGAATGAATCATAGAAATATATCTTGCCACAAAGAAAGAAAATGTCGACAACCTAATAATGTTATTAAATCTAGTATTTAAAGTTATTCAAAGTTACATATAAGATGAAATACAATGTTGTGGAAGCAGATAAAGTGGTCAATTATTTAACGGGATTTCTAAGCCAACCCGATCTTCCAGGGTTTCCTCGTAAGTAAGCTAAATTATGGGTTCGGAAACAGTGATTTTAGCGGGTAAGGTAAAGATGGACCATTTTTTCGAGTACCCATAATCTCGTCTAATACATAATTTTAATTTAAAAGATTGCAATTGCCAGTTCGTTCAGCGTTTGCATCCCAAAAATTTAACAAATATTGCAAAATTATGCTTATATGAAATTGATTCTTTGTTCTGTTTCTCACTATGGACAGATTCTCACTTTTAATCAATTGAAAAAACACCAAAGTCGAAACAATAAAATACATTTTTCTCTTCTACCCCATAATAAGAATTGGTACAAAGAAACAGCCATCGATCAAAGTGATACAGTGTCTTATTTTTAAAAGGATTTACATGAAATAATAGCTAAATTATCCAATGTAAAATACAGTATTTACAGAGCATGTTTATATTACAGTAATTTTAAAAAATTACACTGTATATAACATTGATCTGATAGTTTACAAAAAATATTCATCAGCCGATTTGGAATAACTATTAATTTAATTTATTTTTTGTAAAATGCTTTCCTCAACTTAATTTACTTTTTAAATCGTTATTTTTTATTATTTACACCTTTGCTAGGGTAAAGGTTTAGTTGGTCCTTTTAACCCCACCGATATGTGGGGAATAACAGAGGTTAAATAAAAACGTATGTTGTATCAAATTTAAAATTAACAACACTTCTTATAAAACACTTGAATAACGTATACTTAAAAATTATATTAAGGTCTCGTAAACTAAACAACATTGTTTAGAGCCAAAACAAACTGACAACCAAAAAAATACTTGTGTTATAAATTTTAAAACATTATCTCCTTGTTATGCATCTTTTACGCTCTATTTTCAAATATTGTTTATTAAAAAATCTTAACTTTATTTGTTTTAAAGTCATTAGTGGCGGACCTTTTCACCCTCGGCCTTTTAAACCTTGTCTAACTTATTTGAAACGTGCAACCCATATAACACAAGTTCATAGTAAAATTAATTGATAGAATGTTTATTAGTAAACTTACCTCTGGCTGAAAATTCATTATTAGAACACTTTTCTGATATACTAGGACATTTTTTCAACTCTCTTTCCGAAACCAAGAGCTCTCTCCTGGACACTGGTATAGAGTGACCTGATGAAGCAAGTCTTATGGTTGAAGACTGACCATTGTATTGGAGAGAACCCACTCTTGATTGATTTCTTGGCGGTGGTGGTATGATCCTTCCACTGGCATGGCTCAGATTTTCGTTCCTTTCTTGTAACCTGCTGAAACTGCGATTGTAATCATCAGAAGATGGCTTTCGGTAAAAAAGCCGTTCCCTAGATTGATCATGGTTACGGCGTTCTAGTTCCAATTCATCTTTTTGTGATTTGTAGACAGGATTGTGTTTACATTCTGAATGTTGTTGACGTTTATCATAGTACCTATCGTCATAATTTTCTTTGGCTGCCTCATTTGATTGTCGGCGGTGCATGTTATCAATTACATTTTTTTTTGTTTGGATTTGCCGTTCAGGTTGATCATGCTGGTAGTTGTTGCGGGCTCCCATAGGTTGACGGTTCGCGCGTGGCGCACGCTGATCATGCTCCTCGATTGGGTTTGAACGGTAGCTTGGTGCAGGTTTGTAATTTTCTGCTGATCTAATTCGCGAAGCTTAAAATAGAAAAAAAAACAATAAGCCAACATTCTAAATACAATTTATTCATAAGATGGGTTTACCATTTTCCGAGTTATATATATTCCGTCGATCTGATTGTCTAAAACAAAACAAAATAAATTATTTTTAATTTTTGCGGAGGTATAACTAAAGTGTGGACTGAACTAGGTGTTAGTGGCATTTTTCTGAAGTTAATCAATAAATATTTTTGAGTTTCCGTTGGAAAAGTTATAGTAATCTCAGAAAACTTGAAAAAGGAAAATTTTAACGTATTTTTACGTTTCGAAGGTTTCTGAATATTGTAGCATACGTTAGCAAAAATGGATGTTTATGTGTATGTATGTATAACGAGGCATTCGATTAGATTTATTCAAAAAACACTCGATTTGTCTGCCGATTTATCTGTCTACCTGCATACTAGACTTGCCTACTAGTCGATCTGGCTACCAGTCTTTCTGGCTACCAAATGACATGCCTATGTACAAACTTTCTACTTGTCAACCTGTCTACCTGTCAACCTGTCTACTTGTCAACCTGACTACCTGTCACCTGTCTATCTGTCATCTGAGTATCAATATTCATACATGTTTATAAATCAATAATAATTTTTCGATTTTTATCCTTTAACTCCGGAACTGCTGAACCTGCAATAGCAGAAACGTTATCAACTGCTCATTTTGTCAACACCAGTAAAATATATTTTGAATGTCTTTTCAATCAATCCAATCGAATGTTTAGTTCTGATAAAACAAAATTTTTATTTTTTGCACTCTTTGTATCTCCAGCTAAACCTGCCTTTGTCAAAAACTAATCAGCACATCTCCCCATTTTTTAATCATTTAAATCAGTTGATCAGGTGCTATCGAAATCGAGGACGAAAAATTGTATTCATACAAATAACATATTACATACACACATATGCACGTACAACCATTATTTTTAATTATAAGGTATGCTAAAATGTTCTGAAACATTTGAAAGGTACAGATATGAAAAATTCATTTTATATTTTTTGCGATTACCACGGAAAGTTATAAATATCAATTCTAAGTAGGTAGCCCTCGTTAACAAAAGCTAGAATATAAAATTATTTACAATTTTTGTCGTTGAGTGCATAATAGAAAGTATTAAATAATTATAAGCTGTTATAAATTTTGGATATGCGACACGCGCATATGTCGAACAAAGATGCGTTAGACTTTGTATGTTTGGATTTTGCATCTAATTTATCATAGCGATATTTTCAGCAATTTGGGAAATGATGAACGTTCTGGACTTCTAAAAATAACACTTTCTAACATTATCATTTCTAAAATGCACCAAAAGTCGATAAAAATAAAGTAAGAGGTGGTGATATCAGAAGTACTAAAAATGAGCAATTATTGTGCCGATCAAGATTTAGACTTCCTATGAATGCCTTCTGTGCTGCGCCTTTTTATATTGAACTAAATATAATATTGATTAAACATTTTCAGTGCTTTCTTGACTCAATGCAAAAACTCTCAGAACTGCAAGACAAAAAGCCATAAATGGCTAGTTCTTTCATTTGATCATCACCCCTACTAGGCCAACATTTATAGAATACTATAAATAAAACTAATAATTCATGGCATCGTGCCTTAAAGCACACATTCGAGAAATGAAAATAATAAATTATCAATAAAAATTATTCAATAATAAATTACAACTGTTTGAAATATTTTCAAATAGATTATTAATTGTTAATTATTATAAATACTGTAAATTCATATGTGCTTATTAAATTGGAGGAAGAAAGTGTTCTATAAACAACTTATGTTTACTAGAAATTTTTTGAAAATTTTGAAAAGTTTGAAAATTTTATTTTTTTGGTAAGTTCGAATTTTTTTAGAATTTAAAAAAAAAATTTTAACTTCTTGAGAATTTGGAATTTTCTGAAAATATTCGATTTTTTTTTAAATTCTCGAATTACTTGAATCGTTTTATCCGGTTTCCCAAAATCGTCGACGGAGATTACTATAGATTAGTAGAGAAAGAGCGAATGGGACTTTGCTCATTTAAAAAATAAGTATAATTTCAGTGCAAGAATGATGACATTCTAGATCCTCCTAAAAGCCTCCTAAAAGCCTCCTAAAAGCCTCCCCCACAAAGTAATGCCCAACGGCAGTTTAAGTGTGGACTAGAGACAAGGGCAAAACGCAGAATCAGTATTGGGCCCGACATACACAGATAAAAGATCAGTCTAGGATGCATAAAGGCATTTCTTTCGATATACAAAAAAAAACACATACATATATTTTTCTAAAGCCTGCCAAAATGTTCAGAAACCTTTGAAACGTAAATATATATGAATATAAATTTCCATTTTCAATTTTTTTGCGGTTATTATAACTTACCCTACGATAAGATAAAAATGTATCATTCAAAAGTATAATATCAAAAAATAACTTTAAGTTGAAAAATTTTCTACGTAATGAATGGAAATAAACATATAATTTTGAAATTCAAAATATTGAATTGTTTTACATGAGCATAAAAAATGTTGATGAGTAAAAATATTGACGAAATACATTTTACTTTTTTACTCAAAATAAAATTCTTACTCGTCGCAGCGACCTCCTGAATGCCTTGCCGACAACGACCTGACAGCAACCAAATCTTCCTCATCTCTAGCGAGGGCGGTTGCTCTTCGGTTTTCAAGAAATTTTAATTTTTCATTGGCGAAAAAGTGAGGATTTCGTTCATTAAAGCTTTCGCTCAGAACATTGCCATAACGTGATGATGCATAGTGCGTCCAGATATCGTCAGAATCATCATCTTCGGAGTATTTTCTTCTTCTGGTAACGTTTTGGTTCATTTGAGAGGTTTCCTTTACTTGTTTGTATGGTCTGAAACAATGGTTAAATTAGAGGTTTTAGAACAATTAGGATTTGAAAAAATAAAATGATTTTTGTAAAAAAATCTAGTTCAGATTCCAAGATTTATCAAAAAAACTCTGCTCATTGTTAACAGTGCTCTAAATCTGACTTAATGTTAACAGATCGCAGAATGAATAATTTAAAAAAACGTTTGCCGAAATGATGAAGTATTCCGCATTTCCAAAAATTTCAACTGCGAAAGAATAATACCTTTCATAACAACTATTTCTTCCATTTTCCTGATTCACTCTATTATGCTTCTGCCTATAACAATCTTCCTTCTTCACAGGTGGCGATTTTGGTTTATAAATCTCAGCAGCAGCTGCCAATGATGACTTTGGGCTTCTCGGACTGTCGTACGTTTTAAAATTTGGAGACTCCTTGCCACTACGGGGAACTTTCGGTGGAGGACTTCTGGAATGAGACTTTCTAGAAGTGGAAAAACTGTGCGACTTTGGAGTCATTTGATTGTGGTGGTGAGGGTTATTTTGACGTTCTTCGTAAACCTGAAAAATATTATTTTTGAAAACAATATTTTTAAATATACATGTTTTCATGTATGTATACTTATATGTAGGGCTCACCGTCCTCTCTTGATTCGACGGTGAAATATTCAAAATATTTTCATGCTGACGTTTGTAGTCCATAAAGTATTCAAAGTCGTCATCGTATTGTGTGCAATCTTTACACAATTTTGCAGGTGATCTGCCTTAAAATTAAGTTGCATACTTAATAACATTTAAATTAGAAGTGCCGAACGGGATGATTTTAAGATTCTTTATTTTTTGTATTACTCTTAACAGTTATAATATTTTAATGTAAGTATGGGCTACTCAGAAAGGGACCTTTAGTAATAGAACATAGTACACTATCAGCCTTTACATGCTTAACACTTGGATCTGATTGAAACCCATTTCTTTCCATTTGTGCTTAAGCTTACTACTATCATGTGTAACACTACACCTTTCTAGATTATGGTCACGTCTGTTAGGATACATATTTTGGTAGCTAGAACTAGCGAAAATTCGAAACAAGTCTGGAATATTGTTATATATTTAGAAAGGTTTAAATGCGATTATTATTTAGGTATTTAGAATTTTTACATTTCTCGACGTTTTGAAGATTTCTGAACATTTTGGCATACCCCAGAAAAAAATGGATGTGTGTGTGTATGTATGTATGGATACAAATTTCCAGTCACGTTTTCGGGCGCACGGATCAACCGATTTAAATGGTTCAAAAAACATTCGATTCCTACTGATAGGGAGATGAGCTGATTAGTTTTTGGCAAAGGCAGGCCCAACCATTTCAAAGATACGGAGCTAAATGTGTAAAAAGTCGCAGTTTTTGAGAGAACTAAGCGTCTGATTTAAATGATTCAGAGTACTTTCTGCTTGTCTTAACAAAATAATTGGTTTTGGAAAAAAAATGTTTGTTTCAACTTTTTTTTTCAAAAAAAAATTTTTTGTATATCGAAAATAATTCAGATTTTATTTTTAATTCTGACTATAGTTCTAATATACATAGACATATGCACATCAAATTATCAGATATTTTATAGAGATTTCAACAATAAGTATAAATTTTGTTTACATTCCTATGGGTTCCGTACCAATGTTTATCCGTTAGACGGCGACGCGGCGCTCACGCGTTTTGACTTTCCGTCTCTATGCAGTTAAAGCAGTACGATTGCTTTGAAAAAAGTTCAGAATTTCCAGAATAAGTCAAAGTTTTTTTCAAAAATGTTAATCGTTTTAAAAAATTTTTTTTTTTTGGTACGGGAAGTTTCAGCAATTTGCCTTAACGAACGATGCCTTGCGTCCCACTAGTATATCGTCACGTTTTTGAGGTTTCTGAACATTTTGGCATACCTTATAATAAATTGATGTACGCGTGTGTTTATGTGTGTATGTGTGTATGTTTGTATGTGTGTGTGTGCGGATATAAATTTTCGTCGACGATTTCGGGAACACGGTTCAACCGATTTCAATTATTTAAAAAACATTCGATTGCTGTTGATAAGGAGACAAACGGTAACTCAGTTTTTAAGAGAACTCAGCGTCTGATTTTATTAATTCAAAAAATATTTTACTTGTTTTGAAAAGATGAAGCACTTTCTTAAATTTTCATGAAGGCAGGTTTAGCGGTTTCGGAGATCTAATGAAAAAAGTGAAAAAAACACATTTGGCTGTCAAATATGATCATTAAACATATACACATCAAATTATCAGATATTTTATAAAGATTTTAATAATATGAACACATTTTGTGTAATTTTTTTAGGTTTCGTACCAAGATTTTTAATTTTAAAATTCACGTATTTGGTTCAAACAAATATCCTCGATATTTTCGACAGTATGGAATAACCAATTTGAATAATTTAAAAAACATTCGATTCGTATTGATAATGAAACGTGCTGATTAGTTTTTGGCGGAGACAGGTCTAGTCGCTCCGAAAATAAGGCGAAAAAAGTGCCGAAACTAAGTTTTTAAGACAACGAGCATCCGATTTTAATAATTCAAAAAACATTTTACTTGTATTGATAAGATGAAGAACTGAATAGATTTTTGGAAAGGCAGGTTCAGCGGTTATGGGCATTAAAAATAAGTTAAAAAAATATCATTTGACGGTCAAAAATGTTTATTGGACATATGTACATCAAATTATCAGATATTTCATAGAGATTTAAATAATATGTACACATTTTGTGTAAATTTTTCTAGGCAATTTGCCTTAAGGCACGATGCCATGCGCCGCACTAGTTTAAACTTTGCAATAATGCTATAGACTATAGAAAATGTTATAAAACTTTACTTAAAAAATTAAATTTTATAATGCAAAAAAATTACCCCTGGCTTCATTGTCGTTTCTCGGACTTTGGGCATAGACTGCTCCTTCACTCACTTTCCTATTATGATAACTTGCTATTGAACTTGCAATACGCGAAAATTCTTCACTATAATCCTACAAAAAAACTGAGTAGGCTTCATAAAATTCACCAACAAATTATTTGTTACATCTCTTTTTATTGACCTTTCCAACTCTATCCATACGCTTCTCCCTCTCTCTAGTGTTTCCTGATCTCCTGTCATCATCAGATCGATTTTTTTGCACCTCTTTCTTTAAGTTCTGATGCCGGAGTTGCGCATATCTTGCCAACTCTTCATCATCTTCTAACTGTTTGTCCCTCCTTTGCTCACTCGGATTTCCTACTCGGGTATGATTGATATTTCTACCAGAGCCCCCACATTGTCTGTTATTTCTTGCAGTGATAACGGATTCTTTGCTTGAACGTCCACCGGCGGAAGTTCTGGAGAACCATCTAAAGAAAGTAAAATATTTTGATGAGAAGTGGGTAGACTTGGAGAGTTATACAAAACTTTCACCTTGCGTTTGAAACGCAACCGTCCTCGTTTTCAGAGAAATCAGTAACGCTGCCAACTGATATTGCTGGTGTATTGGTTCTCCTGTAATATTAAATTTATCATTACATGCCTAATGAAAAAACATGTTACAAGCGATAACTTTCATTTCATCACAAAATTTATTCTAACACCTCAAATCTATATAGGATTATTACAGCAAAAATGTGATTAGATGTGTCCGATAAGACTGTTAAAAGATCAAGTTAAAACTCTAAGCAACAATGCAGTCTTCACAAGAAAATATGATGACAGACGAGCAAACAAATTAAGATCAACGTATACGGACTTTGAAAAAAGAAACTCTAGCAAAGAGAAAACTTTAACTTCACTCGATAAAGACAAATCCAATTTTGCTGTATAAAAACTCTTAAATACTTATACTAATATAAAACTCTTAGCAAGATTAATTTCGCAATCAAGGTTACTATAATTCATTATAGGCTGTAACTTGGCAAAATCATTTAAAGTACATCTATAAAAGAAATCTCAAAAGTCCTCATCGATCCGATTGCTCAAGGCTATCGCTTTAAAGGTCTTTGAAAAGCACATTTAAGCGCCACCTACGAGGTAGCTCGTTTCTCTCACGTGGTTTTTCCAATAGGCCTATTTCACGGGCCTGTTGTGATTTTGTTTGTTTCGAAACACTTGCGAAATATTATTTATGAATTTGGGTTGATAAAAATAACGGCGGTTATTATAAAAAAGCTACTAAATTTATTCATGGGAGTCATGATTTTTAAATGTTTCTACATCCTTTTCGTATTGTTTTTCATGATCTTCTCCAAATCAGAGATATAGATCCTGAAGAAAGCCGACAAAAACTCAATCAAAAGTTTCAAATTGTGATGATTAAGAAAAATTAAGAAGGTAAAATACCACAACATGTTGTCATGGCTAGTAATAACTATATTATAAATATATAGTCTGCTATAAACGACCGCCACGTCTGCTAAATCGTCCACGTTTTAGCCCGCAATTCTGAATCGATTCTGAAAATTCAAAAAGCATTCGATAGATATTGGTTGGAAATCGTGCTGATTAGTTTTTGGTAAAGATCGGCCGGGCCGTTTTCTTGTAATAAAGTTTAAAAAAAAAAAAATCGACGATTTTTATGATTTTTTTTTTGACGGTGGATACCATAGTTTTCTAGGTCATACTAAAATATTACGGTCCTACGACAACTCGTTCAGCTTTAAAAGTTCGTCAAAGTTTGCAAAAATTGGTATCGTTTTATTGACATTTGTCAAAATGAGATCTTCGATCGACGTTTTCTCAAAAACGCCTTAACCGATTTCAGAAATTTAAAAGCCATTTGATGTATTTCGGTGAGGACTATCGTTTGTCAGTTTTGTGCGACAATCTGCCAAGCCGTTTCTTTATAATTTGAAAAAAGTGTTAAACTTCTCGTCCACATTTAAGCTCATCCTACCAAACCGATTTTAAAAAATCAAAAACTGTTCGAAAGATATTAGTTGGGATTGATACTGATTAGTTTTAGGTGAAAATCTACCGAGCCGTTTTCTTGTAATTAATTGTTGAAAAAAAAATTTAAGCCGATTTTTATAGATTTTTTCTTAGTGATATATACCATGGTCTTATAAAACTTACTGAAATATTACGGCCTTACGACAAATAGTTTGATTTTAAAAATTCATCAAAGTTTGAGAAAATGAGTAGTTCTTTTGAGATTTGTTAAAATTAAAATTAGACTATATAGGTCTTGAACATAATAAACCATTAAAGTCCTGAAATCTGGTTCAATTATATAAAATTTGCTTTTAGAAAATACTCCGAGTCAAAGTGTTCGTTCGTTTCAATTATGTGTAATAAATCCACTCGGAATACTTTTAATGACTCATAAATTAATTTATTTTTTATTGATTAAATCGATTATTTAAACATATCGGGAAGTTCATGTAACTTGCCTCAAGGCTAAATACCAAACCAACTAGTTTTCATTTAAATCAAATAGTTTATGAGTGCCATTTCCACCAAAATTAAAAATAATCGTTTTCCATCTAGAATTAACTTGGTTTGAAAGATCTTGATGGATTCTAGAAAATACCATAACATTAGTACAAACGATTTACAAACTAGCTGTAAGTGGAATTCTGTCTTAAGGCAATTAAGGCATCGTGCCTTAAGGCAAATTGCTGGAACTTCCCGTACCAAACATTAAAAACTTTATTATTTTTTTTAAAAATAAGATTTTTGACAAACAATCAGACAAAAAATTACTTTTATTTTGAAAAAAAAAATTTTTTTAATTTTTTTCTTTGAAAAAAAATGTTTTCTTTATTTTGACATATTTTGAAAGATCTAAACTTTTTTTCAAAGCAATCGTACTGCTTTAACTGCATAAAGACGAAATATCAAACCGCGTATAAGCGCCGCGTCGACGTCTAATGCGTAAACATTGGTACGGAACCCATAGGAATGTGAACCAAAATTATACTTATTGTTAAAATCTCTATAAAATATCTGATAATTTGATGTGCATATGTCTAATGATCATTTTTGACCGCCAAATGGCATTTTTTTTTACTTTTTTCATTAGATCTCCGAAACCATTAGACCTGCCTTTATGAAAATTTGATCGTTTCTTCACCTTGTCAATATAAGTAAAATTTTTTTTGAATTATTAAAATCGGATGCTCCGTTCTCTTAAAAACTGAGTTACCGTTTTCGGCACTTTTTGCCCCGTATCTTCGGAACGGCTAGACCTGACTTTACCAAAAATTAATCAGCACATCTCCTTATCAATACGAATCGAATGTTTTTTGAATTATTTAAATCGGTTGATCGGTGTTCCCGAAATCGTCGACGAAAATTTGTATCCGCACATACATACACACACGCACACACACACACACACACACATACATTCATTTTTTCTAAGGTATGCCAAAATATTCAAAAACCTTTGAAACGTCGAGAAATGCAAAAATTTTCATTTTCGATTTTTTTGCGATTACTATAACTTGCCCTACGGGAAGTTAAAAACTCATGATTTCATAAAAAATCCATTTAAAAAAAAACAATTTCTCATTATAATATCTCTGAAAGAATTCGTATGAAAGCATATTTATGAAAATTCAAGCTTTTTATTATTTTTTGTTACACAAATACTGATAGAGTTCTAATTGTTAACTTCCCGTAGGGCAAGTTATAGTAATCGCAAAAAAATCGAAAATGAAAATTTTTATATATCTTTACGTTTCAGAGGTTTCTGAACATTTTGGCATACCTTAGAAAAAATGGATGTATGTGTGTGTGTGTGTGTGTGTATGTATGTACGTGTGTGTATGTATGTGCGGATACAAATTTTCGTCGACGATTTTGGGAACACGAATCAACCGATTTGAATAATTCAAAAAACATTCGATTCATATTGATAAGGAGACGTGCTGATTAGTTTTTGGCGAAAGCAGGTCTAGCCGTTCCGAAGATACGGGGCAAAAAGTGCCAAAAACGGTACCTCCGTTTTTAAGAGAACGGAGCGTTCGATTTGAATAATTAAAAAAACATTTTACTTGTATTGACAAGATGTAGAGACATATTGATCAAATTTTCATGAAGGCAGGTCTAGCGGTTTCGGAGATCTAATGAAAAAAGTAAAAAAAAATGCCATTCGGCGGTTAAAAATGATCAATAGGCATATGCACATCAAATTATCAGATATTTTATAGGGATTTTAACAATAAGTATAATTTTTTTTTACATTTCTATGGGTTCCGTACCAATGCTTATGCGTTAGACGACGGCGCGGCACTTGCGAGCTTTGACATTTCGTCTCTATGCAGTTCAAGCAGTGCCATTGCTTTGAAAAAAAGTTCCGAATTTCCAAAATGAAGAAAACATTTTTTTTCAAAAATTTTTTTTGTTTTCAAAAAAAATTTTTTTTTTCAAAAAAAATAATTTTTTTTTTCAAATAAAAATTTTTTTTTTCAAAAAAAAGTAATTTTTTGTCAAATTTATAGTTTCTCAAAAATCTATTTTTTTTCGAAGTAAAATTTTTTCAAAAATGTTAATCGTTTTTAAAAAAATAATAATTTTTTGGTACGGGAAGTTTCAGCAATTTGCCTTAAGGCACGATGCCCTAATTGCCTTAAGAGAGAATTCCACTTACAGCTAGTTTAAAGAGTGCGCGGCTGTCCAACCGGAGTGTCTTTCGAGCCCTTTAACCCTTCGCCGTTTCAAAATACGAGAAGTTACGGTAAAATTTATGATAGAGAAAGTTGTAGCTCATTTAATCACTTTTAAAATAGTATATTACAAGTTATGATAAAATCAGAATTAAAAGAGTTATAATCCAATTAATGCGGGGGGTGGTGACGAAATGCAAATTGTTTTCACTTCTCAACTTAAGATTAAGATTAGCTGGACATACGCTTTTTTTACTCTCCATTTACTGCAATAATTTTGTTGATAGTAGGTTGAATAGATCACATGTGAACAAAATTTGACAAATTAATTCACTTCAAATATGAACTTAAGTAATGCAATTTGGATATTAAAATACTAAAAGCCAGTTAAAATATGGTACGAAATTTTAAAAATTGTAGGCAGCATTATTGAAGAAATTATTTTGGGTAGAAAAATCCAAGGTGATATTGTACCTTGACCGCATGCTATATATTAATTCCACTCACATTCTTCACAACAAACTTTCTAACTGGACACAATTTAAATCCATACTTGATTCTAAGTTATTTCCAAAATCTATGCCTACAGGTGTTATTGATATTGAAAATAAAATAGAATACTTTTCTGAGTTAAAAAACCAAGCAGATCACTCTGAATATTATTCCAATAATTGATAATCTAATAATTCCGCAAGAGATTAAGAAGCTAATTGCACAGAAACGAAGAGCAAGAAGTACCTGGCAACATTCTCATCTATCAACGGATAAGACATCCCTTAATCATCTCAATAACACGCGAAGAAAAAATGAAAGAATGGGAAAATTGTACATTCAGGTCATATATACTGCAGCTAAATAGGTACGATTATTCCATATGGAAACCAATCTGGAACAAAAGTAAACCTCTACAAAAAAACCCTCTTCTGAAAGTTAGGGCATTTTTCACCAAATAATGTATTATGTGAAATAAAAAAGATGAAAAACAGATCTTCGCCGGATATGGACAAAATTACTCTAAAAATGATAAATGAATTATTTTCAAAAGGTATTTTATATACAACAAATATTTTCAACGCCATCTTTCAATATAATTATTGGCCCACAGCGTGGAAGATTGCAAAAAAAACAAAACCTCACACTGCAGATTCCTACCGTCCTATTAGTCTTTTATCGATATTATCGATATATTTGGACTTATGGAATCGAACTATGGAGTTGCTCTTGTAAATCAAACATAAACATCATTTAAAGGTGCCAGAACAAAATTTTGCGTATCCTAACTAATACGCTTTGGTATATTTCGAACTTTTGCCTACATAAGGATTTAAAAATCTCTATAGTCAACGATCAAAATTAAAAGAAATTAGAAATGATCAAAATTAGAAGTTCATCTTTCAACAATAAATTAATCCAGCATACAAATCCTACTATTCAAGCGATTCACAGATCGTTAAAAAGACTAAGCAAGGAATGGCCTTCCTCTACCAAACACCTAGCCCATCAATGTTAATCAATAGTTTTTTAAAAAAAACATTGTCTTTGAAAGAATAAACCTGATGATGGATCGTATCTAGTTCCGAAACGTTGTTATTAAACAGTTTCAAAAAACAAATTGTTTTTTATTATTGGATTTACTGTTCAGAAAAGAAACAATCAATATATTGAACAAGTATATATATATATATATATATATATATATATATTTATATTAGATGACCCGACAGACGTTGTCCTGTACCCACCTCTACGTTTTTTTAATATCCTATACTAATATTTATACCGTTCAGTTAAAAATAATCATTATTGTTTTTTGAGTTACTATTTACACCAATATGTGAGTGATGTTAAATGTAGTACTGTTTCAAATAAAATGATTATTCTCAATTCCCATAGATAACACTTTAATTATCCCTTTAACAAATATTAAAATATGTTCAATAAAATTATATATTAAAAATTAAACACTGCGATTTATAGAACAAATTTATTTCCAATAGCTCAATTTCTTTTATTGAATTTAAGGGTTATACAATATTTTTATACATACCTGTAGATGTGGATGTTTAAATGAATGATTTTTTGTTTATTCACGGCTAAAACATTGATTTTACAAATTTATCACCATGTATTTATTGTCATAGCATAGATACACGTGTTCAAATTTGAAATCTTTTAAAATGTATAACAAATTCAGAAAGAATTAATATATAGCATGCGGTCAAGGTACAATATCACCTTGGATTTTTCTACCCAAAATAATTTCTTCAATAATGCTGCCTACAATTTTTAAAATTTCGTACCATATTTTAACTGGCTTTTAGTATTTTAATATCCAAATTGCATTTTTCACACTAATAATTCAATATACATTATTACTTAAGTTCATATTTGAAGTGAATTAATTTGTCAAATTTTGTTCACATGTGATCTATTCAACCTACTATCAACAAAATTATTGCAGTAAATGGAGAGTAAAAAAAGCGTATGTCCAGCTAATCTTAATCTTAAGTTGAGAAGTGAAAACAATTTGCATTTCGTCACCACCCCCCGCATTAATTGGATTATAACTCTTTTAATTCTGATTTTATCATAACTTGTAATATACTATTTTAAAAGTGATTAAATGAGCTACAACTTTCTCTATCATAAATTTTACCGTAACTTCTCGTATTTTGAAACGGCGAAGGGTTAAAGGGCTCGAAAGACACTCCGGTTGGACAGCCGCGCACTCTTTAAACTAGCTGTAAGTGGAATTCTCTCTTAAGGCAATTAGGGCATCGTGCCTTAAGGCAAATTGCTGAAACTTCCCGTACCAAAAAATTATTATTTTTTTAAAAACGATTAACATTTTTGAAAAAATTTTACTTCGAAAAAAAAATAGATTTTTGAGAAACTATGAATTTGACAAAAAATTACTTTTTTTTGAAAAAAAAAAATTTTATTTGAAAAAAAAAATTATTATATATATATATATATATATATATATATACTTGTTCAATATATTGATTGTTTCTTTTCTGAACAGTAAATCCAATAATAAAAAACAATTTGTTTTTTGAAACTGTTTAATAACAACGTTTCGGAACTAGATACGATCCATCATCAGGTTTATTCTTTCAAAGACAATGTTTTTTTAAAAAACTATTGATTAACATTGATGGGCTAGGTGTTTGGTAGAGGAAGGCCATTCCTTGCTTAGTCTTTTTAACGATCTGTGAATCGCTTGAATAGTAGGATTTGTATGCTGGATTAATTTATTGTTGAAAGATGAACTTCTAATTTTGATCATTTCTAATTTCTTTTAATTTTGATCGTTGACTATAGAGATTTTCAAATCCTTATGTAGGCAAAAGTTCGAAATATACCCAAGCGTATTAGTTAAGATACGCAAAATTTTGTTCTGGCACCTTTAAATGATGTTTATGTTTGATTTACAAGAGCAACTCCATAGTTCGATTCCATAAGTCCAAATATATCGATAATATCGATAAAAGACTAATAGGACGGTAGGAATCTGCAGTGTGAGGTTTTGTTTTTTTTGCAATCTTCCACGCTGTGGGCCAATAATTATATTGAAAGATGGCGTTGAAAATATTTGATGTATATAAAATACCTTTTGAAAATAATTCATTTATCATTTTTAGAGTAATTTTGTCCATATCCGGCGAAGATCTGTTTTTCATCTTTTTTATTTCACATAATACATTATTTAGTGAAAAATGCCCTAACTTTCAGAAGAGGGTTTTTTTGTAGAGGTTTACTTTTGTTCCAGATTGGTTTCCATATGGAATAATCGTACCTATTTAGCTGCAGTATATATGACCTGAATGTACAATTTTCCCATTCTTTCATTTTTTCTTCGCGAGATGATTAAGGGATGTCTTATCCGTTGATAGATGAGAATGTTGCCAGGTACTTCTTGCTCTTCGTTTCTGTGCAATTAGCTTCTTAATCTCTTGCGGAATTATTAGATTATCAATTATTGGAATAATATTCAGAGTGATCTGCTTGGTTTTTTAACTCAGAAAAGTATTCTATTTTATTTTCAATATCAATAACACTTGTAGGCATAGATTTTGGAAATAACTTAGAATCAAGTATGGATTTAAATTGTGTCCAGTTAGAAAGTTTGTTGTGAAGAATGTGAGTGTTGTTAGCTGGAGTAGGAAATGTGCTAAACGTCACAAGTATTGGAGAATGATCAGAAGAGAGATTGTAACTAGATTCAATATTAAGATTTGAATGATCAATACCTCTCACAATAAAAAATCTAAAAGGTCTGGAACTTCAGAGAGAAGTCAAAGAAAGAAAATTGAAATGAAGGAAAGGTTATTTTGCCCTATGGCTGCATGAAGTATCTTACCTTTGGCTGTACTCAGTCTAGAACCCCAGACAATATGTTTACAATTAAAGTCACCACCAATTATAAATTTATTACCTAATTGAGAGAAAAATAGAGAAAAGTGAGCACAAGAAATTTTGAATCTTGGTGGACAATAAACAGCAGAAACACAAAATTTATAAAAATTTGTTTCAACAAAAATTTGAGTTGCTTGTAGAAAATCATCACAAATATTTGGTAGAGCAAAAGACTTTATATTATTTTTGATTAATATAGCCGAACCGCCGCGAGCCTTGCAATTTCGATGACTTGAATTATAAGTAGTGTAGTTATAAATTTTAAAGTAGTTTTTTCTTCGAGAAGTGTGATTCTGAGATTAATAAGATATCTATTAAGTTAAATTTTGAAAAACATTCTACTTCATTTGCGTGAGGTAATAATCCGTTGGCATTCCATTCAGCAATTTGAATTAATTTTGCCATTGCTTATGTTGTTGACTAACGTGGATAACATATTTATTATTAATGGTGTTCTGTTGTATGAGCTGATTGAAAACATTTTTAATTTCCAAAATAAATATTTTTGTTATTTCTATTTGGTTTCAGATCAAGAAAAAACATATTAAGAGGTTCAATTTATAACAATGAATATAAAATTCAATTGATAAGCAAGCCGAGCGTCGAGACCGAAAAAAATGATAAAGTATTGTTACACATGAGTATTTTTCTGTACAGACCAGAGGCATAAAAAAAATCTACCTCAAAAGGTATATAATGTGGCGGTGGAAAAAAATGGAAAAGTTATGTGGATCCATAATATATAAAATTTGAACCATACGCTACTGTTACTATATAAATAATTACTTGAATTGAAATCCGGCAGAAAAGGGAGATTTCTTTCTATACCCCGTACTCTTGTCCGTTTCGGAGCCTTCCACTGACGTCGCAGGTGACACACTGCGCCTTAGACGCCTCTGCTGAGCGCATCTTTCCTTAAAAAACGCAATAAAAACACATAAAAAATTATTGAATATGGAAATTAGTGATATTTTTACAATTCAACTCCAAACTCCAGCATCAATTTGATAACGCCGTTAATAAATTTATATATATTTTCTACTTTATAACTTAAATTCTTAAGTCTTTTGCATAAACATGCTGACACGTCACTACAAGCCCGGCAGCCATAATTGAAAATTGGTCATTTGGGCACTTAATACTTCAACGATAAAATAATATTATTATTATTATTATTTTTTTATTATTTTATTAATTATAACAATTAGAGTCAGAATGACTCTATGAGTTACAGAGATGACATAATTAAAATAATATATAATAAATCAAAAATAAAAAGTAAATAAAAAATAATAATAATTACAACTCATAACATAATTAAAACTAAAGGTAAAATTATAATATAAACTAAATAATCCGTGAAACTGTTCCAATGAACAGCTCACTATGTTATGTCAAGTACAAAGGAATTTTTCTCTTCAACCTTCTAGTAGACGGAGTCATAAGTAGAGGTGCTATAAGATGGTTTGGATGATTTTCAAGCTTGGAATGATGGATTGAACTCCTGCTGCTAATTACATCCTTAATAAAAGGAATATTGAGGTCTTCATGGATGATTTTATTACTTACATACCACGGTGCGTCGGTGATCTGCCTTAAGATTTTGGATTGCATCCGTTGCATTAAAACAATGTTGAACATGCTGGCGCAACCCCAAAGCTCTATACCGTATGTCCAAATGGGCTTCATTACAGATTTGTATATCAATAGTTTGTTTTCAAGCGATAGGATTGATTTGCGCCTCATTAGCCAATTCAGGTCTGCAATCTTCTGTTTGATATGTTTTATTTTAGCCATAATGTGGGTTTTCCATGTCAGTTTTCGATCCAAGTATATTCCCAGATATTTAACATTTTCAGCTGGTGGAATTTTCTGGCAGTTAAAGTATACTTCAGGGCATGTTTGTTTGTTCAAAGAAAATGTAATATGGCAAGACTTGCTCTCGTTAATAACAATGCGCCATTTTTTCGTCCATCGCTCGACAGCATATAGATGTAGCTGGAGCTTGATAGATGCAACGATAGGGTTGATATCAGAGGAAAGTATTGCAATGTCATCAGCAAATGTAGCAATTGATGTAGTTGGCAATGAAGGAAAATCGCTCGTAAATAGTAAATAAAGGAACGGTGAGCACACTTCCTTGTGGAACGCCGGCACTTATCGAAAAAGAAGTAGAAGTTTCACAATTAATTATTCTGTCTGTAAGGTATGACTTAAGAATTTCATAGTAGGATGGAAGGTTATATTTTATTTTTAAAAGTAATCCCTCATGCCACACTTTGTCAAATGCCTGCTTTACATCCAGAAACACGGCTGAACAGTATTCCTTGGCTTCGAAGGCGTTATTAATAATATTAACAAGTCTGTGACACTGTTGTGTTGTCGAATGTTGCTTACGAAAGCCAAATTGATGGTCTGGTATATTATTTGATTCTGATAATATATCTTGAAGTAAAAGTTTTTCGAAAATTTTTGAGGTAATAGGTAGAAGGCTAATAGGCCTGTAAGATGAAACCAAATATGGATCCTTTCCAGTCTTTGGAATCATTTTAACTATAGAGGTTTTAAAGGATTTAGGCCAGAATTCAGTCTTAATATAGCATTATATATGTATGTTAGACAATATAATACTTTTTTAGGCAATTCTTTCAACATCCTCGACGAAATTAAGTCGATTCCTGGAGATTTTTTGTTTTTAAGTTGGAAGTTTCCCTGACAACCCTTCTCAGAGAGAAGAATTTTTTATTATTTCTAAAGGAATCGTTCGAAAAACCATGTCACAATCAGGAAATTTGATTATCAAAAGGTAAATTAGGCTGAAACACAGAGGATAAATACTTGGCAAAAACTTCATTTATCCTTATCACTTCGTGACCAAGTCGAGTCGTTGGCAGCATCCCAACGAATTGGCTCTCCGTTTTTCAGCGATAAGCCTTTCCTTCAATCTATTCTTCAGATTTCTAGGGAAGTAGATTGTCGATTGGATTGCACAGGTTTAGGCGTAGAGGATGAAGCAGCTTCAGTCAAAATGTTGTTGAAGTTTTCGATAGCTGTATTAACATCAGTTTGCGTTTTCAATCTCATTTGCAGATTGATTTTGTCTTCAACTTTTTTGCGATATATATCCCAATTTGTTTTCGCAGTATGAAGGCATGGTGCTCGAGAAATATTAATTATAGATGAGCAGATACTGGCAATTACAGGAGTATGGTCGGATGAAAGGTCAAAATTAGTTTCAATTTCAGTGTAATTTGTATTGATGCCATGAAAAATAAAGAAATCCAGTAGATCTGGTTTCTTTTTGGGATCTGAGGGCCAGTAAGTTGGAGTACCCGTCGACAGCGTTGCATAGTTATATTGGGAAATTACACTGTATAATTGTCTGCCCTTGGGATTAGTCAATCTTGAGCCCCAGAGAGGGTGCTTGCTATTGAAATCACCTCCCACTATGAACCTGGGTCCTAAAGATGAGAAGAAATCATAGAATTGAGAGCTGGTAATCGCATGACGTGGAGGGCAATATACCGCAGATAGTATGATGTTGCATGTAGCGAGTTTGACTTGGATTGATGTAGCTTGTAAGAAATCCTTGCTATATTTAGGAACCTCATAGTGAGATAAGTTGTATTTAATAAGTATAGCTGAACCCCCATGAGCAGAGCCATCTGGATGCGGAGTGTGATAAATGTTGTTGTAGGGAATGTACATATTGGAGTAATTAGTAAAGTGGGTTTCACTTACTAACAACACGTCAATTTTGTTTTCTTCCAGAAAAATAATTAGTTCGTTCCTATGTTGTAGAAGGCCATTTGCATTCCAAGCACATATTTTAATAAATCTAGCCGTTGATACTAGTTTCTTTTATTGATTAGTGTTGATAGCATGTTAATTATCATACTATTCTGTTGCATTAGCTGGTTAAACATTGCTTTAAATTCCACTAGAAATTGAGAGATAGCTGAATTTTGATTTTCTGAATTATTGACTGGGTTATGTGATTTTATAGCTTGCGCATACGATAAGTGCTCGGTGTTGGTGAGTCTGCCAAAGCGAGACCTCTCTGCGTAGCTTTGCGAAGCGGTAGGCTTGTTTTGATTGACAAATAATTTATTTAGTTAATTCTATTTTCAGAATTAACTATCTGTTGATAAATGACGCAACCTTTGTAATTAGCTGGATGAGAGTGAAAACAGTTTGCACAGACTGCTGGAGATTCGCGCGACTTGGAACAAATTGAAGTGGGATGATCATCACCGCATTTTACACAAATAAACGGTCTATTACAATAGGATTTTGTATGGCCGAATAATTGGCAGCGACTGCATTGGGAAATTCCTGAATTATTAATCGGTGGATGAAAATGAATTATTTGATTCAATATCTTGTTTATTTTGAAAATTTCAGTATTATTTTTATCAGGTTCCAAGTCAATGTAAAACATATCAAGTGGGTTTTTATTTCTGTGATGCAACACATTAGTGATATTTCTAACTCTATGACCCTTGGATTCAATTTCCTGCTTTAATTCGTTGATATCGGTTTTATAGTGGATGTACTTTAGTACAACACGATATTGTGACGAATTAGGGGGGTTGATACTCCCCTTTCTTAGGGGTGTTGCAACGACTACCAAATATTACATCTAGCGTTGCATCTCCAACAAAAGGGTTACACCAACTCCTTAACCCGACTTCTATAAACACCCTGTAATTACCTGTGGAAAAGCCAACTAACTACGCGAATGAAACAGAATGTACTTTTAGCTTATTTAATCATTACTAATCATTACAGGTGTAACGGCATGACAATACCTGCGTACTGTCATGCCCTTTGCCTAAAACCTAACGTACTCACAAATCTTTATTAATTACTAACGTAAAACGGTATCAACGGAGTAACGATAACGGAACGGAGGGAATAGTTTATAAAACCAATAATGCATCTGACCTTTACTGGAACGGGTTCTCCTCTCCTGGCACAACACACACACCACTATACACAAAGCGGGTCCAGCGCCTGGCGCGTGGACCCACTGACCTCCTCAGAGGATGATACAATTCTTAATGCCGATATTTCAACCCCAGACTGGACTTTATATTGTAGGGCTCCCTAGTAGACGTAGGTGGGGGTGTCCCATTACGCTGGTGGTTATGCAACCCTTTTGACGACAATACCAATTGTCGTTACACGCCCCCCTGTCACACTAGAGCCGGCCTCGGCTCTTAAATCCAAAGTTGAAATTATTGCCATCTCCTGGTTTTTCCGGGTTGTTCTGGTGTTCTTTCTAGGGTCCTGTCTTGCCCTTTGGCCCTCGTCTTTGGGTTGGCTAGTTTAACTTGGTTGGCTTTGCTCAAGTGTGAGCCTTGGCTGCTAGACGACGATTGTAGTTGTGGTTGTGTGCTGGCCATCCTTTAGGCGTTGTGGTTCCGGTCAGATATTCCTAGAATCCTGATAAGCTATTCCCCCTTTGTTTACAAACTCAAAACACGTAGCAGCTAGTAAACATAAACTAATTTATACACAGGTCTCATAAAAAATATTACACCAACATCATTAATACAGAAAAACAAAAACAGAATCCTTCAGTGACACAAAAACAATAAATGCTTTTTATTAAAACAACCTTAACCTATTTCGTTCTCAAGGAAATCATGTCTGAAAAAACTGTACTCAGCAAATTAAAAAAAAAGGACTAGACTTAGAGAAAAAAAAATAGTTATATAACACAGACTAACAAAAGACAAAAACTTAATAAAGAAACTATTCGAAGTACAATCGTTTTTCGTACATTTTTTTCGTAACACGTTTCCTTGAAACGCAGACTTAACCTATGTGCGTGTGCTGTCACCTATTTTCTTGGTTGTAGTATTAGAATTAATGGAATAACCGTAGCCCGAATTATAAATTAGTTCGCCAGAAACCATGAGCCCGATGATATGGACAATCATTTACTGCGTAACGCGCGGAAAGAATAAAAAAAAAAACTAATTCGACGATAAAAAAACAATTAATTTACGTATCAATTTACAAAACTCAAATATTTAAATAATTAGTTTACTTTTACGGACGCGACGTTTACCGTAATTCAGCCTCTACTGGTGTGATTGCCCCCCAAATACAAGACCACAGATGGGGGCTAGGATCTAGTTTTCCTTTATTGCTCCCCCCGCAGAGCCCCATACTAATAATAATATCTCTAGACCGACCGTCTATGCCCACCCAAAAACAAATGGCACTTACACTTAACACCTATGTAAGCGGGACACACCTGGGGTTCCTCAGCCCGGCACAAAAGTACCCCAATTGCCCCCTTGACGGGAGATGGCGTGCTGCGACCTATGTCGCCATCCCGGTCTTCGCTGAAGGTACCTTCCCAAAAATAATCCATAATAATCCATAATACATAATAATTCACATAATAATTCGACGGCTGCGGGGTTGATTAAGGGCGGTTTCCCCGATTGAAACCGTACGCGTCCATCGATTCGGACATCTCAATGGTCCTCGCTCGTGGACTACTGGGCCCAGCTTTCAACTCATATATATAACCATAAAACAAAAGCGTAAATCCGATATGGCGTTCCGATATAAGCCTTAATACTTATATTCATACTATGTACTTGAAATGGCAAACCTACTTTCAACAACCATCCCAAATCTGAGTGATATAACAGTCCTTGTATATCATACCTAACTCTAAACTTATTCCTATTTCTTATCTAAGAGTAATATGCAATAGGGAAAGATTAAGAATAAAAAAGTAATTTTATTTTTTTTAACCGCAAATTCTTTATCTTTCGCTTCTAGACCGAAACGATTTCTCGATCTACTAATATAGACTGTGTCGCACTAATTTAAAAATCTTGCGAATCGAGTCCAGCTCGTTTAACACCACCGTACTGTCGCTTGCCTCGGCCGCCCGGACTAGCGCTACGTCACTAGGCAGCAGGCCTACTCTACGTTGTAGTAGAAAAAAAGGATGATAAGGGTTACGACACAATCTTTCCTTTTACATATTTGTATTTATAAGTATAATTAATTTAAATCTAACGAAGTACGAAGTTAATACTATCTAACAACCTATAGGAGCTCCTTAAATTAATTTTTTATTGCCATCATGCCTCCATGAACCATTTTGTTGCCATATCGGATCCCTTAATCTGGATTGGGCGGTCAAAAACACGAGCCAATAACTATTGACGAGGCAGAATTAAAGTATTTTCAATAAAAAAAATAAAATCGTAATTTGTCCATATAAAAGGGCGTCACGCAAATTAATCAAAACGCCGCCGGTATAAACACGGTAATGCACTACAAACGTTTGTTTGGTTTGATTTACGGTAACATTATCAGTGAACAACAAATAACATACGACGAAAATAATAGTTTATATACATCCTTACTCATTATCATACTTAACATGATATAAACCTATTATATAATAATTCATAAACAATAGGGCCACTATAACGCATTCAACTTTTCGACTAAAAATTTGCCCTCTATACTCTTATTACCTTCAACGCCTTGTAACATAGGCCATCAACTCTATCCGTAAACCAAACCAAACCTTTCGCGACGCGCGGTGAAAAAAAACGACACAACGACAAATATATATATATAAAAAAAACAAAATCTAGTATATTAAAAAATGGCGAACAAAGCGGATAATGCAATAATGATAAGTAGGATAAAAACAGTAAAATGACGAAGTTACGCGTATGATATAAAACTAATTTATTATGAAATAGTAAAATATTAAAATTAGTAAAATGCAACATAAAACTTAGTATAAAAACCATGAAATTAGTATGATCAACGAAAAAAATATAGTTAGTAAAAAGCGAAAAAAAAAGAAAGCGAAAAAAAATGCCTTTAGCCGTTCACGCATCATTCCGAACAAAACATGAACGTTCATCTAATTGCCGAACTACAAATACGTCCATTGCAAATCCGGGTTCTACCTTTGCAATTGTCTCTGTGTTCGTAGAAATACGACTTTTCGAAGGGAAATGTCACCTGCCCACCCGCTCTATTTAACCAAGGTTTTCTAGGCCTTTGGTTTCCAAGCCACATAATACGTCGGTCGAACTGATAGCCTTAGCTGCCGTTATGAATTATGGTGAAAAGTCGTATCCTATTATTAATTATTAAATAAGATCAATTAGATGAAGCCGCGAATTGAGCACTAAGCAATGACGTTCCGGCGGGAATGAGAACGCCATTAATACGCGTAAGAAAAAAACGAAAGAAAATAATAGAAAAGTACAATATTAAAATCGATAAAACTAAATTCATTATTGCATCACCCTACTGAAAAAAACACGAAAATACACGACATTAAAATATAAACAAAACGAATAAAAAAACATACTAATACTACAAACCAATTACATAAAACAAATGTATTACCCAACCCTCCAGCTGGTCAGATACAATTAGCATGTCTATGATGTAACGATTAAGCGAAAAAAAAGATACAATAAACTCGAAAATAACATTAACATCTTGGTTCGGCACTTTCTGCCTGCTAATACATTTTTATTTAAACTCTTTGCGTTCTCTACGCAATTTTTTTTTCATACGCGGTCTTTGCGCCCCTTGTTACCGCGCGTTTCCTCAAAAATTCACTTCATTTTCAAATCATAGACATGCTAACTACTATTCCCTCCGTGAACAACAATAAAACCACATGAGAAGTTAAGCAAATAAACATACTCCATTTTAAAAATATTTGCTAACTCTTTCGTCAATTTTCAACGATACAAAACTTAATTTTAATGCAAAACTTATGCCAATGTTGGATTATAAAAGCCATATTTACATTGTATAAAACAAAACTAACCCTAATTATCCTAAACCTAACAAAATCCTAACTAAAATATTACTATTAACTTATTACATAGTACAAGTACCAACAACAAGGGAAAAAACAATCTTACTGGCATAATAACTTATGTAATATTTTAAATAATCCTATACCTAATAAAATCTTAACTAAAAATATGAAAATCTTCCAAACTTATTAGAAAAATCCAAACTAGAAAAATAATAAAAAGTATCGATCTTACTGGCATAATAAATTATGTATTAATCCGACTACTCTATGCCTATCATGTTCTAATCTAAGTCATTCTGTCTCATTCGCAAATCATCTCGGAAAAATTATGTAATTACAGGGTTTATCAATCATCGCGAACAAGATTAACGAAACATAAACAACACGACAATCAATAAGAAAAATAAAAAAAAATAAAAACAACTCAATACTATTTGCGGTTATCTGTACTTCTTAATTATAATTATATTATTTAGTATAAGAAAAAAAGAATATACGAAAAGTGAAAGTTTTTTTTTTTTGAATATGGATTATTTCAAGTATGCGACTGGCGCCGCAAACTGTGCAAAAAAAACTTAACGGTTCCGTCGCGTTGCGTACGGCACTACGGCACCCCGTCGATAGGGTCAAAAATTGTCAAGTGCTGAGACATAACAGAGACGTTGGGATTGTCAGAAAAACACAATAAATTTAAGATCTGTATATAAACATGTCAATGAAAAAAAAAATACTAGGGATTACTGGAACATAATATTTGCCTATTAACTGTTTTCGAAGACAGAAAAAATACGATTTGTGTGTGGCATAGGGTCAAGTGTACGGAATTTGAGATTTACGAAGAATGTGCAATATATTTTGCTGGGCAATGTGTTTAAGATCTTTCGAACTAGACTATCAAAACAAAATACTTGAAACGACTCGAAAACTGTTTGACGATTTATAAGTGGCTTTACAGAAATTGAAATTGATATGAATGTTTGACCGAGTTTTTTTTTTATATATATACCCCGGGGGAACAAAATGGAACGAACGCAACAAATAAAATAAATCCAAATTTTAAAATAAAATTAACTACATTTTTTGTAATATTATATTCAAAGAAAAAGAAAAAAAAATAGAATGCACACACAACAATTAAATTAAATCTGATTTTAAAATAAAAATAATACTTTTAATATTTTTTGTAATATTATAGACTAAATAGGTTAAATAAATATAAGTTTAATAATTTTTAAGTAAGTTACGTAACTTTAAATTCAATAATTTTATATACTTTTTAGAACTAAACTTAACAAATATTAGGTAACAATTATAATATTGACGCAAACCGCAGCCAAAACAATAGATTTGGTTAAATAAAATTAATTTAGATTATTACATATTCCATACTCAAAACATTAAACAAATAAAAATCACTTATATTTTCAACGTAGTAAAATTCTACTAACAATAAAACTACCACGTCACCGCGAAAAGAACACAATAAAAATACACAGATAAACACAAATAGTAATACACATAAAGAATACAATTATAATTTCCACAATATTTACGCAATAATTAATTTTTAGATTTACTAAATTTACCGAAACACGTACTATAACAAACAAAACATCTATCATAAATATTAACGTAACTTATACACGTAACTAGTGGGAGCGACTCGCTTAGCTTTTAATAAAAATAATTAATTATTAAAATTATTAAAAATTTGTGAGGGGTGTTTATGGGGGATCGAATGCGTTTTCACCATTGTGACGAATTAGGGGGGTTGATACTCCCCTTTCTTAGGGGTGTTGCAACGACTACCAAATATTACATCTAGCGTTGCATCCCCAACGAAAGGGTTACACCAACTCCTTAACCCGACTTCTATAAACACCCTGTAATTACCTGTGGAAAAGCCAACTAACTACGCGAATGAAACAGAATGTACTTTTAGCTTATTTAATCATTACTAATCATTACAGGTGTAACGGCATGACAATACCTACGTACTGTCATGCCCTTTGCCTAAAACCTAACGTACTCACAAATCTTTATTAATTACTAACGTAAAACGGTATCAACGGAGTAACGATAACGGAACGGAGGGAATAGTTTATAAAACCAATAATGCATCTGACCTTTACTGGAACGGGTTCTCCTCTCCTGGCACAACACACACACCACTATACACAAAGCGGGTCCAGCGCCTGGCGCGTGGACCCACTGACCTCCTCAGAGGATGATACAATTCTTAATGCCGATATTTCAACCCCAGACTGGACTTTATATTGTAGGGCTCCCTAGTAGACGTAGGTGGGGGTGTCCCATTACGCTGGTGGTTATGCAACCCTTTTGACGACAATACCAATTGTCGTTACAATATGCCCTTTCCGATTTGATTTGGTATGTATGAAATACGATATCTCGAGTTCGAAGAAATTTAACAAAATTACGGTAATCTTCAACAGATTGAACGTTAAATCTAGTAACTTTATCTGGCAAAGTTTTAATCGTAAAAGTATTTTTTGTTAACACAGATTTCAGATCGTCTAACATTCCTTTAAAATCGTCAACTCCGTAAATAAATACGGGAGGCGGCAATGCTTTTTTAACTGAAGCAGAGGTTTTAGTAACAGGTACTGGTACTTTATTAGTAAGGACACTAAATCGATTACCTAATGCTATCGAATTATCAGTTTGAATATTCAAACGTCTTCTTTTAACGCCGGCAATCGGGACAATTTGCCATTTGTTTTTATTAGAATTGTCAGTATCCGTTTCAACTTCCATAACGCTAGTTGACGGTATGGGAGCATTAGTTGTTATATTTGTTGACGGTGAAGGAGCATTAGTTATTATGTCTGTTGATGAACAAATTGAATTTGCAGAATGATTACGTAGATGTTCTGTAATAAATTCTGAACTGGTATGTGAATCGTCGGCAATTACATTTGCCGACTCCACAATTAAGTTATTCATTGCGAACCCCAAAGGGGTCCACAATTAAATTGTTATACAATGTGACACTCTTTGTATTAAACACTGTTAAGTATTTGTTCAATAAATATTACAATCACTTTATTATAAAAGTCCGTATGAACAATGTGTTTACATTAATTTTAATACACTGAAATGTACCCTTGCGGGTACATTCGATTGTTTTGATTTATAACACTTGGGTATTATGATTCAACTGATAACAATACCTTTTACAATAACGCACGAATTATACCTGAACCTGATAAGGTACGAAGTGCACTGCACGGTAGCTCGAAGCGAACTGAACGATAAAATATGCACACCGGACTCAACTGATAATTTTTTTTTTTTTTTTTTAAAAACTTTATTACTTTTTTTTTTCTTACATTTTCAAGATACTTAACATTTTTTCTTACATTTTTAAGACACTTAACGCTTCTTCTTACATACATATTACTATTTCTTACTTATTACATACATTTTACTTTTTTCCTAACATATTTACATGTTTTTATTACTTTTTTCCTTTTTATTACACATATTTGAATTTTAACTTTTCCCGAAGGTCGATGTATTGACTTATTCTCTAACTCAGTCATGGATGCACAGAGTCAGAGTCCTTGTTTTTTTCATTTTTGAGTATAGTCATACAATCCAAGTACCTCTTACTTGTAAGAGGCATGCTGCCACTACAGCTATTGCACACTCTGCATATACGTATGCTGCAGCAATGCCCACGAAAAGCCATTTTCACTTGAAATCATATTTGAAATCTATGATTTCAAGTGAAAATTTGGTATCAAGCTGCTTTGATACCGAACCGGCCGCAGTTGGATTCGAACCCGGGACTAGGATTTGCTAGCCCACGTTCTTACCACGGGACCACGACCGGCCTCTTAAGATTGGAAGGTTTTACACGTGTTTTGTTAGAAAATGATCGTTTTGAGTTTTTTTCTGCTTTATATTTAGAACTGTTGAACATGTGCCTTTACTAAATAGTAAATGGTTTTTGCTCATATAACAAACTTAGCATAATATATGATACATACATAATTTCAATTTACTAAACGTTTGTGTGTTTACTTAACCAAAATAAAGAATTTACAATGTCCTGTAAAATGTTTATTACTGAATTTATTAACTTACCCGTTGGGCAAGTAATGGTAATCGGAAAAAAATGAAAACATATTTTTTTTATATATATTTACGTTTTAAAGGTTTCTGAATATTTTGGTATACCTTTAAAAACCTGGAAGCACGTGTGTGTATATGCATGTGCGGATACAATTACCACTTTTCCGAAAGGACTGCAAGATAAACTATCAGCACGTCTCCCCGTAAATACAAATCGAATTATTGAAAATAGTTGATCCGTGTTCACAAAATCGTCGACGAAAATTTGTATCCGAACACACAAACATCATTTTTTTCTAAGGTATGCCAAAATGTTTGCTTGAAACGCAAAGATACATAAAAAAAATATTTTTGATTTTTTGCAATTACTATAACTATATCCCTATGAGTTAATAAAAAATTAAGATTAAAAAAAATAATTATATAAAATGAATTATATAAAGTATAATTATGTAAATGTATACTTAGAAATTTTAAACTATCCAGTTCTCCAGGAAATCATGGTAGATTCAAATAAAAATAAGAGGTTTGTAAAAACATATTTTAGAAAGTGCCTTATCTTACTGCAAATAGTTATTTATTATTATTACGGTTACCCTATAAGGTACTGGTCGATTCGGAACCGTCCTGTTTGTTATGGGGGCGGTTTTTGCATAACCACTTCTCAATCTCATAAATTCACCATGTCTTGGATATTGTGTTGTATTGTAACCGCCAGTGTGGTCCACTAGGAATTCCTGAAAAAATTAGTTGAAAAAAATGAATAGATTTATAATTAAGTAATAATATCAAATACCGCGAATATAAGTACTTAGGGCATTCCTGAAGTGTATAACGTCAGCTCCATTACTTATGGTTCTCATAAGAGGTTATATACAGTTATGATTTTATAAAAATTTCTTGTGAATGCAGGGTGGGGTGAACAGACGTGAGCCACAGGTTGGAATGGGCCACCGGAATAACTCTAAGACTAGTGACATGTATGTCGAACCGCGTACATATTTATAACATTTTGATACTTGCTCAATTTTAAAATGCATTTGAAGGTTATAAACTCGCTATCGCATTTTACAGAAAAACGCGCTAAGAATTATGTCGGGAAAGTTTTTACCCGCGTACGCTCTTACGTGATTTGTTATCGAATTATCACGAGAAAACTGCAAGTAAATATGCATATTTTATATAGACATATCTTTGAAATGCAGAATATTTTTTTCCGATTGTTTACATTGTGTTATTATGGGAGGCATATGCAAAAAAAGACGTTTGTAGATAGAAGTAATGTAGTGCTTGAGTAATGCCGTCTTTTGCACAGTAAAGTATTTTTATCAATTATCAATTATAATAACGTCTTATTTTCTTTATTTTCTATATCACTTAAGTCATCATGAGTCCAGACAGAAGCAGCGCAGCGTCAAAAATTGCAATTACCAGCAAAAGTTTTCAAGAAGGGCGCTACGAAGGGCAAAAAAGTTTTCGGTTTCTTCAAATGAGACATCGATTTTTGCATGATTTGCAATAAATTAATGCCGGCAAATCTGCCAAGAAAAAGCTCGATCCTATTTCATTTGAAGTGCGTCGATATGACCTACTGCACCGACTTGACGAGCACCAATTACGCCTAAAATTGTCGCTTGAATGTTGAAAAATGTTCTTTCAACAATTTTATTTTTCCAACTTATTTACTCCTTTCCTTTCTACTCTTTATTTATCGTGTCAACGATTATGAATTTTGTGAATTTGATAACGGATTCGTAATCAGCGCATTTAAAAACCCTTAGCGTAAGAATTTGTAGCATATAGCAGCATTTTTTCAGATAAAAATGTAAAATTTACTATTTTATATGTAAAACATCCATTTTTTCTAAGGTATGCCAAAATGTTCAGAAACGTTTGAAACGTAAAGATATGTAAAAAATTTCATTTTCGATTTTTTTGCGATTACTATAACTTGCCCTACGGGAAGTTAAAAATGATTTTTTTCTTGTTGGATACTGAGTGGAAGTTTATTCATAATCTGAATACCTGAAAAGTCAATAGTATTGAAAGAACTGTTTAGTTTATATGTTCGCGCCTTAGTGTATGTCTGGTGTTATAGTTGAAGGAGGACGAAGCGATATTATAATATTTCGAACTGTTTTTGATGAAATATAATGTTACCAGCAGAAAAATGCATGGGGCAGATAGAATTTTATGTTTTTGAAAAAGTGTTCTGCAGAAAGCTTTACTCGAAAAAAATTATTTGAATAATTATTTTCTGAACCTTAAATATTTTAATTTAGTTCGGATGAAAAACCCCAAAATTGGACGCCGTGTGAAACGTGAGAATATAAGTTGCTATAGGTAACTGAAAGTAAGCTATTTAAACCAAATTTGGGATTTAGGGTGCGCAACATGAAGCACGTTCTACATAAAGTTGATAATAGTGGAATAGAGATGTGAACAGACCAATGTAAATTATTACTATTATAAATACCAAGAAATTCTGATACTTGCAAAAAAATATAAACAAAATTATTGATGGTTAAATAAGTAATATTATTGGATAAACGATTTTTGTGCAAAAAGATATGATTTTAGTTTTATCATTATAACGAGATTATTTTCACAAAACCATTTCATTTTTTCTGACATAACCACACTTAATTTATGATGTAATTTATTAAGTTTATAATTTGGATTTGATGATAATGCTGGTGTCATTTGCAAAAAAATAAAATTACAAAGATTTATACAAAGAGGTAAATCATTAATATAGATGAGATATAAGAGAGGTTCTAAAATCGATCTTTGGGGCACATCCAATGTATTCGTCAATTTATCCGAAATCATTTGCTCGTAATGATTATTTAAGTAAACGCTTTGTATTCGATTAGACAGGTAAGATTCAAATAGTTTATGATATTTGTTAAGAAGTCTTTTATGAGAAATACTATCAAATGCTTTACACAGATCGAAAAATGCTGCTGTACAAAAAGTGACTTTTCAATGGAATCAATAATATTATAAACTAAGTTATAAATTGAGTGGGAAGTAGAATGGTTCTCACGGAATCTGATCCGGACCCTCCAAACTAGTAACTTGCTTTAGTAGTTCTAAGTTGACAGGATAATGAATGTAAAATTATTTCGCGCCGATAAATATTTTGTCGAACTAATGGTGATCGAGTTGTTAACTTAGACGCTTTGGTGACCAAAAAGTGATTAAATATAAATATAAATATAAATATAAAA
>NW_020536999.1:70597558-70679879 GCF_003426905.1 Ctenocephalides felis | reverse complement strand
TTGTTTCGTACAGTTGAGTCCGAAATTGTCAACGATTTTCTCCACTTCGAAAATATTAAAAACAACAATAAACATTCCACTAACCTAAAACAATCGTACAAAAATAATTTAACAAATTATTACAAATAAAATAGAACATAGTAAAATAACTTTAGATGAAAACGTCATCAACAATGGCTAAAAAACTTCTCATCTATTGAGAATCCCAGATAGACTTCGATACATTTTTGCATTAGGCCCCAATTTTGCTGTTCCCAACTGTCCTAACAATTTTAATTTCATTAAATTACTCTCGAACTTAGAAAATGGTTTTGCAACAAATTAAAGATCCTAAACAGAAATCTCATACCAGAACCCTTTTTTGCAAAAAATTTATTTCGTACATCAATTCTTTCAATATAAAAATTCGAATTATACTGACATTCTTAGAGATCTCAAAAGTTGTAAATTATTTTTAAAAAACCATCCTAACATCATCGTGACAAGAGCACAAAGGAAACGTCACAGTTATTCTTGACAAAGAGGACTATTTACAAAAAATTACTGAATCACTCTCGACGACAGTACCTACACGACCATAAACAACGACCCAACCGAACACATTACCGCTCCTGTCATAAACTTCTAGACAAATTAGTTACTAATAAACAAATCACAAAAGATACAGCTACAAACTTAAAAAATTTACACCCATACTTTCCAAGATTATACGGCCTTCCTAAAATACACAAAACAAACCTACCTTATAGACCGATTGTTTCAGAGCATAAATTCTCCACTATGCAAATTATCCAAGTACTTAGTAATATCTTACATATAAAACAAAACAGTCCCCATATTACCTTAAAAATTCCTTCGAGCTTGTCAAACTTCTTAATAATATTTCCATTCCCAATAATTATAAACTAATTAGCCTAGACGTTATATCCTATTTACAAATGTCCCACTAGACTTAATACTAGACGCCATCACCAGCAGATGGAGTGAAATTAGCCTTCACACCACATTATCTTTACATTGGTTTAGAGAAATCATCAAATTCATTGTCTCTAACACCTATTTTGAATTTAATGGATCATTTTATTACCAAATTTTTGGCACCCCATGGATCTCCCGCAATCTCCGTCTTTAGTAGAAATTTCCTTACAATTAGTAGAAACAAAATTTTTTAATAATTATAACAAACAATCTTTATTACCGATATGTAGACGATATCATTACTTGTATTCCGGAAGAAGACATTAACATATTTACTGATAATTTTAACAATTTTAATAAAAAAACTACAGTTTACCGTAGAATTAGAGACAGTGAATTCGATTAGTTTTCTAGACATCAGACTAATACGTACAAATGACCACCGACTAATACTAACTTGTACCAGAAACCCACTGCTCGGACTACTTACGATACCATACAACTCACCCTCTTACAATGAAAATAGCAATATAAATTTAACAGCCACGCCATATTACTATCTGACAAAAACTTCTGGGACACGAACATTGACCTGGTTATAAACACACTGAAAAACAACTCATATCCTACGAACATAATCAACTCTGTCATAAATAACAGACGCAGTTACATTCTTAACAAACAAAAAGACCTCACAGACCATAAAAACCGTTTAGACTTAGAATCATATACTGGTGTCATTTGCCTACCGTACGTAAAAGATTTATATTTCTCGTGGAAAAAATTATTTCAACAGTGTGGCATTCTGTTGGTGTGTAATTGTGATGCAACCCTTAGTTCAATTTTACACAAATGAAATCTAAGTTCAATTTTGACCGGCTCAGGAATTTAGTATATCAAATTAATTGCTCTAATTGCGAACTCTTTTATATTGGAGAAACTAGCCAAAACCTGAGTAAACGCCTTAATCAACACAAAAATAATTCAAAAAAATCCAAACAATTTAAAACAATGTTAACTGAGCATATTAAAAATTTAAATCACAATATCGATTTTTTTAACCCTAAAATTTTACATTTTGAAGAGAATACAATTAAAAGAAGATTCGCTGAGGGGTTGTTTTACAATTACATAACGACAGAGTCATAAATAAACGCAATGACAATACGGCCCTTATCGAAACGAACACGTGGTTTCTTAATAGCGTGTCAAAATTCCTTAAAAAATAACAAATCCCATCGCCTTTTAAATTTTCCAAAAAATATCAACACATGCTAAAAACTACTTTGAGAAAGTTGTGACATTTCTATCCTAAACTCCGAAGAGTAAATACATAGTTTCGACAACTTGTCAAGTTATCATGATTATTAGTGTTTTTACCATTTGTGATGTTTGTGTTAAAAAATACATATCTTATCAATGTGCACATACTCATACCATGGATTAATAATGGTTTCATATGCTATATTAGGATACAAATGTAAGTGTTTTATTACTATTATTATTATTATTGTTTTTCCATGAAATTTCCTTTCATATAATTTATTTAGTTCCAATTTTTATAGTTAACTTGATTACCACTGAATGATGGCTAAGATGCTAGCCGAAACGTATGGATTTTAAATAAATAAAATTTTTTAAAAAAACTCATACTATTTTTATTGATGTTACGCCCGAATATTAAACTCAAATTAAACATATATATATATATATATATATATATATATATATATATATATATTGTTATAATTTATTTTTGTTAATGTCTTATTTACAAAATTGACATGTACAAAAAAGATACAAAAAAATACAATAAATTGAATATAAAATAAGTTAAAATAAAAATAAAATAAAAGCAGTAATACAAAAATAATAACATAAATGAACTATGACGTGATGATGTATGCCGCGTACTACGTCAGGACGCGTGCAGACATGAGGCTAGGTGTTTGGTAGATCGAAAGGCCATTTCTTGCTTAGTATTTTTAACGGTGTGTGAATCGCTTGAATAGTAGGATTTGAATGCTGGATTAATTTATTGTTGAAAGATAAACTTCTAATTTTGATCATTTCTAATTTCTTCTAATTTTGATCGTTGACTGTTGACATTTTCAAATCCTTATGTAGGCAAAAGTTCAAAATATACCAAAGCGCATTAGTTAGGATACGCAGAATTTTGTTCTGGCATCTTTGAATGATGTTTATGTTTGATTTACAAGAGCAACTCCATAGTTCGATTCCATAAGTCCAAATGGGCATAAGTGCATATGGTTAAAAGATCATCTGTGGCCATATCGCTTGTAAAAAGAAGATAATGCACACTGTCCTGTGGTACCCCCATTCTATATTTCTAATGCTCGAAGTCACATCTTTAATTTTGATTCTAACTTTTTTATTAAGCAAATATGAGCTTAAGATATTGAAGTTGTTTGGAAAAGTTTTTTTGATTTTATATAAGAGTCCTGAAAGCAAAAACTTATCAAAAGTCTGACTGACATCTAAGAATACGGCTACGCTTTGTTCCTTTCTATTCATAGCTTCAAGAATACGAGACACCGTTCTGTTGCATTGTTTTTTCTGAAGCCAAACTGGTGGTGTGGAATCCAACTATCATTGGGATGATCTTACAATCTCTCCACCAAAATCTCTCTGAAATTGTCGATAATATCGATAAAAGACTGATAGGACGGTAGGAATTAGCAGTGTGATGGTTTTTATTTGGTTTAGCGATCATAATAATTTCTGCAGTCTTCCACGCTGTGGGCCAATGATTATATTGAAGGATGGCGTTGAAAATATTTGTTGTATATAAAATACCTTTTGTAAACAATTCATTTATCATTTTTGGAGTAATTTTGTCCATAGCCGGCGAAGATCTGTTTTTCATCTTTTTTATTTCACATAAGACATTATTTGGTGAAAAATGCCCTAACGGTGTTGAATGTATGGGTTGATTTACGAAATTGTTAATTAAACTATTCTGGGACTCCGCTTTTTCTTCGATGCTTTTTGCCCAAATGTAACCATTTTGGTTTGTAATTTTCATCTGAGGGTTTTGTTGTAGAGGTTTACTTTTGTTCCTGATTGGTTTCCATATGGAATAATCGTACCTATTTAGCTACAGTATATACAACCTGAAAGTACAATTTTGCCATTGCTAAAGTATTGTTACACATGAGTATTTTTCTGTACAGACCAGAGGCATGAAAAAAATCTACCTCAAAAGGTATAAAATGTGGCGTTGGAAAAAAAATGGAAAAGTTATGTGGATCCATAATATATAAAATTTGAACCATACGCTACTGTTACTTTGTAAATAATTACTTGAATTGAAATCCTGCAGAAAACGGAGATTTCTTTCTATACCCCGTACTCTTGTCGGTTTCGGAGCCTTCCACTGACGTCGCAGGTGACACACTGCGCCTTAGACGCCTCTGCTGCGCGCATCTTTCCTTAAAAAACGCAATAAAAACACATAAAAAATTATTGAATATGATAATTAGTGATATTTTTACAATTCAACTCCAAACTCCAACATCAATTTGATAACGCCGTTAACAAATTTATATATATTTTATACTTTATAACTTAAATTCTTAAGTCTTTTATGCCTCCTTGCATAAACATGCTGACATGTCACTACAAGCTCGGCAGCCATAATTGAAAATTGGTCATTTTGGTATCTAATACTTTAAATTCAACGATAAAATATACACACCGGACTCAACTGATAAGATTGGAAGGTTTTACACATGTTTTGTTAGAAAATGATCGTTTTGAGTTTTTGCCTCATGTGCCTTTACTAAATAGTAAATAGTTTTCGCTCACATAACAAACTTAGCAAAATATATGATACATACATAATTTCAATTTACTAATCGTTTATGTGTTTACTTAACCAAAATAAAGAATTTACAATGTCCTGTAAAATGTTTATTACTGAATTTATTAACTTACCCGTTGGGCAAGTAATAGTAATCGGAAAAAAATTGAAAAATATTTTTTTTTATATATTTACGTTTTAAAGGTTTCTGAATATTTTGGTATACCTTTAAAAACCCGGAAGCACGTGTGCGTGTATGCATGTGCGGATACAATTACCACTTTTAACACTTTTAGCCCCGCATCTCCGAAAGGACTGCAACATAAACTATCAGCACGTCTCCCCGTAAACACAAATCGAAAATAGTTGATCCATGTTCACAAAATCGTCGACGAAAATTTGTATCCGAACACACGAACATCATGTTCAGAAACACTTGAAACGCAAAGATACATAAAAAAAATATTTTTAATTTTTTGCAACTACTATAACCAGTAGCGGATTAAGCTTTCTGCCACCCTAGGCCCTATCTGATCAGGCGCACTTTTTAATAGACAAATTTTTACTTTTTTAATTAAACCATCATTTTATTCTAAATTACTTAAATGCAATTTTTAACTTTGCGCAAAGTACTCGTAAGTTATAGTAATCGCAAAAAATCGATTTTCACGTTTCAGTCATTTCTGAACATTTTGGCACACCTTAAAAAAATTGATTCCCATAGATAAGAAAGTTCTGATAAGTTTTTGGCAAGTACAGGTCTAGCCGTTTGGAAAATGCAGAACAAAAGTGCAAAAATTGCAATTCAGTTTTTGAAAGAACCGAGAGACTGGTTTCAAAATAATTCAAAAAAATTTTACTTGTATTAACGGAATGAATAATTTTTTTACCTTCACCAAGTTTTAGGAAGGCAGATTTATCATTCGACCAAGCCGTTTTTTTTGTAATTAGCAGAAGAAAGAAAAAAATTGTCAATTTTTAGCCCATTTTAGCAAATTCAAAAACCATTCTAAAGATTTTGGATAGAAATCGTATTCATTAGTTTTTGGTAAAAACCGGCCGGGCCGATTAGGTTCGCAAGCCGGTTGTTTGAAATTAGCATAAAAAAGCAAAAATATTACGTTTTTGCAATAAAGCCAGAAACGGATTTTTAAAATTGAAAAAAAGATTTCTAAAAGATTTGCCAATTTTAAAACTTTATCAAAGTTTGATAAAATTTTATAGTCAAAATTTGTGTTAAAAGTCGCTTTTGTGAAGTGTTGAATCAAAATTTAATTTTCAAAAACGCCTGAACTATTTTCACAAATTAAACAGTCATTGGACTAAATTCGATAAATAGAACCGATACATTAAAAAATTTCGTGTTTTTTTTTAATTAAAAAAAACGATTATTTGAAAATTTTAAATATCCAAATTTTCTCAAAATTTGGAAATCAGTGCACTTGCCTTTTCGGAAAACTAATTATTTCTTCATACCATTAAAATACCACGAACAAAATATTTTTTGAGTCATTCCAATCGGATGATCTGTACTCTCAAAACCTTCATGACCACTTTTGCACTTCTGCACTTCTGCACTCTGTATCTCCAAAAATGCTAAACCTGCCTTTGGCATAAACAGTACGCTTCGCGGTCAAAGCCAAGCGAATATTTTTTGAATCATTCATGTGAATTGATCCTTGCAAAGGACACTTGAACTATCTAGTAAATTTTAAAAGTTAAAAATCTTGGTACGGATTGATTCAAAATAATGAATACAATAATAATTAATAAATTATTATAGTAATAATACATAAATTTTTTATAAAAAATCTGATAATAAATCTTGATGTTGTTTGGATTAACAAAAACGCTGACCATGCTCTCGCAAAATTTTCGAAAGCTCTGTATTTCGTCATACAAGTAAAATGTGTCTTGAATTATTCAAATCGGACGCTCTGTTTTTGAAAAATTGAATTGGCATTTTTCTAACTCTTTGCCCTCTATTCCGAAATCGATGGAACTGTCTTTGCAAAAAACTAATCAGCACGTCTTTCCGATATTATAAATCAAATGTCAATTGGCAAAAAATTGTAACCGCACAAACACATGCATACATCAATTTTTTTTAAGGTATGTCAAAATGTTCAGGAGATCTTGGAGCGTAGAGATATATAAACAATTTTATTTACGATTTTTTGGGATTATTATAACTTAGCCTTCCTGAAGTTGAAAAAATGCCAATTGCAGGAAGCATAGCAAATTGTTAGATATTTTAGTTTAGGATTCTGTTTTATCCTACAGGCTCATTAAAAAAAAATATATTTGCATAAACAAATAAAAAAAAAATTACCATAATGAATTTAATGAAGAACAATTAATACATTATGTTAATTCACCAAGGTTTGATTTAATACCGAAAATGAAATAAGAAACCATGGAACAATTTTTAAAGCGTTTTATATATATGATTCACCTTAACAAAATTACAAAAAACGAACAGATTTTCAATATTTCTCCAAAAACCTCATCAGTTTGATAAATATTGTATTAAATTTGATACATCGAGAAAAATATAAATGCGACACCAACGAATAATAAATTTGATTAGAAAACGCATTACGCTCTATTTCATATATGATGATAAATGATCTCTAAATTTACAAAAAAAGTTCAGGATCTATCCTTAAAATAAATTCTCGTGACATTTTATCGAGTTTAAAATGTTGACATTCTGAACAATTTGCCGCCCCCTAAATTATGCCGCCCTAGGCTCGGGCCTCACGGGCCTATGGGGTAATCCAGCACTGACTATAACTAACCCTATGAGTTATTAAAAAATTAAGGTTAAAAAAATAATTATATAAAATGTATTATATAAAGTATAATTATGGAAATGTATAATTATGGAAATGTATAATTAGAAAATGGCCAATCTGCCAATCTTAGGACTATTCTATATTTTTATCTTGCTCTAAAAAAACACAAAAAGATAAATAAGGTGATAATCGAGTTTGTAGTGCATCACGAATGCAAATTGAATAATTTTAAACAATCCTGTTTTTCCAGTAATCATGGTAGATTCAAATAAAAATAAGTGGTTTGTAAAAACATATTTTAGAAAGTGCCTTATCTTACTGAAAATAGTTATTTATTATTATTACGGTTACCCTATAAGGTACTGGTCGATTCGGAACCGTCCTGTTTGTTATGGGGGCGGTTTTTGCATATCCACTTCTCAATCTCATAAAATCACCATGTCTTGGATATTGTGTTGTATTGTAACCGCCAGTGTGGTCCACTAGGGATTCCTGAAAAAAATAGTTGAAAAAAATAAATATATTTATAATTAAGTAATAAGATCAAATACCGCAAATATAAGTACTTAGGGCATTCCTGAAGAGTAAAACGTCTGCTCCATTACTTATGGTTCTCATAAGAGGTTATATATAGTTATGATTTTATAAAAATCGACTTTCTTGTGAATGCAGGGTGGGGTGGACAGACGTGAGCCACAGTTTGGAAAGGGCCACCCGAATAACTCTAAGACTAATGACATGTATGTCGAACCACGTACATATTTATCATATTTTGATACTTGCTCAATTTTAAAATGCATTTGAAGGTTGTAAACTCGCTCTCGCATTTTACAGAAAAACGCGCTAAGAATTTCGTCGAGAATGTTTTTACCCGCGTATGCTTTTACGTGATTTGTTATCGAATTATCGCGAGAAAACTGCAAGTAGATATGCTAATATTATATAGACATATAATCTTTGAAATGCAGAATATTTTTTTTCGATTGTTTACATTGTGTTATTATGGGAGGCATATGCAAAAAAGGACGTTTGTAGATAGTAGTAATGTAGTGCTTGAGTAATGCCGTTCTTTGCACAGTAAAGTGTTTTTATCAATTATCAATTATAATAACGTATTATTTTCTTTATTTTCTGTATCACTTAAGTCGTCATGAGTCCAGACAGAAGCAGCGCAGCGTCAAAACTTGCAATTACCAGCAAAAGTTTCCAAGAAGGGCGCTACGAAGGGCAAAAAAGTCAAATGAGACATCGATTTTTGCATGATTTGCAATAAATTAATGCCGGCAAATCTGTCAAGAAAAAGCTCGATCCTATTTCATTTGAAGTGCGTCGATATGACCAACTGCACCGACTTGACGAGCACCAATTACGCCTAAAATTGTCGCTTGAATGTTGAAAAATGTTCTTTCAACAATTTTATTTTTCCAACTTATTTACTCCTTTCCTTTCTACCCTTCATTTATCGTGCCAACGATTATGAATTTTGTGAATTTGACAACAACAATTTTGATTCGTAATCAGCGCATTTAAAAACCCTTAGCGTAAGAATTTGTAGCATATAGCAGCATTTTTTCAGATAAAAATGTAAAATTTACTATGTTATATGTAAAACATCCATTTTTTCTAAGGTATGCCAAAATGTTCAGAAACCTTTGAAACGTAAAGATATGTAAAAAATTTCATTTTCGACTTTTTTTGCGATTACTATAACTTGCCCTACGGGAAGTTAAAAATTATTTTTTTCTTGTCGGATACTGAGTGGAAGTTTATTCATAATCTGAACCTGAACAGTCAATAGTATTGAAAGAGCTGTCTAGTTCATATGTTTGCGCCTTAATAAGTGTATGTCTGGTGTTATAGTTGAAGGAGGACGAAGCGATATTATAATGTTTCGAATTGTTTTTGATGAAATATAATGTTACCAGCAGAAAAATGCATGTAGTCCAGTCATTTGGTGCAAAAAAAGGCTGTTGCCGGTACAGTACTCCGGGAATTCTGAAAATTGGTAATCTTATGGATTTCGACGTGCTCTTTACGAAAATCGACTTTGCCACCTCAAATTTAAACGGCAAGTTGCCGCCATATTGGAAAAATGGCGTCAAAAAACAGCTTTTTTAAAATATCTTTTTTCTGGCTGATTCTGCGATAAAAGTATATATGTACGAATTAAACTAGAGAAAATTTCCTACAATGCCTTAGAAAACAGTTTTTTTTTGTAAAATTGATAGTTTGAGAGTACGGCCGCCTCAAAGTCTTTGCTGCTCTCGCCGTAGTATCAAATCTGTCCATATATGACAGCGAAGTTGAGCTCGAGCAGCCGACCCGAACGGATCGAAGCTGAAATTCAATAGTGCGCAATAGTGTTACGTAAGCAACAAGTGTGATTGTTAATCACCAAATATCTAGTGTAGTTATACAGTGTTTCGTACAACAAATGCCCCTTTTAGGGGGGGCATTTAATTGTAAATAAGTGAATAATTTTATTACAAGTATGCAAAATCAAGAAAATATAACTTATTCTATCCCTCCGTTAGTTGAAACTATCAACATTCTTCATGATACGTCGACGATGGACAATGAATATATTAAACAAGTAATCAACAAACAGAAGACTAATAGTTCAATTAATGGAAAAAACCAATCAGACGATACGATTATGAACGAAATAGTTCCGTCAACTTCTTGGCAAACAATAGAACCAGGCAGCAAACAAGTAATCATCAATCAGAAAACTAATAGTTCAATTAATGAAAAAAATCAATCAGACGATACGATTATGAACGAAATAGTTCCGTCAACTTCTTGGCAAACAAATAGAACCAGGCAGCAAACGCAGACGCACATCGGCTAATAAATATGTCGAAAATGTAAACATAACGCCGACTCGAAACAGGTTCGATGCATTAAAAACAAACAAAGGTCATCCGTCCGAAACAACAAAAACACAAACTGATAACACCGAGAAAACTACAAGGCCACCTCCTATATTTCTATATAATGTAAATAATTTTTCTGATATGGTATCTGATATTAATAGTGTAATAAACAGAGAACAATATTATACAAAATCAATGTCGGACGATACAGTGAAAATAAATGTTCAACAGCCCGAGCAATACAAGCTGCTTATAAACTTTTTCAAAACAAAAGGTACTGTTTATCATACTTATCAACTTAGAAATGAAAGAGCATACAGAGTGGTACTCAAAAATATCCATCATACATACGATATCAACGAAATAAAAACGGAACTAGAGAAGAAAAATCACAAGGTCAGAAATATAATAAATATGAGATCGTATATAACTAAAAAGCCACTCAACATGTTTTTTGTTGATTCGGAACCCTCTGATAATAATAAAGAAATTTACAATATCACGAAGTTGTTGAACCATATTGTAGTAATTGAAGCGCCCAAAAAGAGAAAAGGATTAATACAATGCACAAGATGCCAAAATTATGGTCATTGCAAAACATATTGCAATCGACCATTTGCTTGTGTCAAATGTGGAGAAAATCATAACTCAAAAATTTGCGTAAAACCAAAAAGTACGCCTGCTACGTGCGCACTTTGCGGTAAAGATCACCCCTCAAATTACAGAGGTTGCGAAGAATACAAGGCCGCGTACTCCACTGCTTACAAGAAAACATATACAACAAAAAAATTACATGATACGAGAGATATTCATGATCCAAACACAAGTCGTCAAAATATTAACATCAGAAACACAAATCACATGAGCTACTCGGAAGTCATCCGAAATCAACAAAGAAACGCAACCAGCGGGCCCGAAACAAGTACGGTACTACAGGATTTCTTGAACAGTTTTAGAGATATGTTTAAACAACTCATGGAACAAAATAATATGATCATGCAGATGCTCACTATTTTGGCTAAGAAATAATGGCTAACTCACTGCGGATTGCTGAATGGAATGCAAATGGCATTCTAAATCATCTAAATGAATTAACTATGTTTCTTCAAATACAAATGATTGACATCTTATTAATAAGCGAAACTCATCTCACCGAGTCTTCATACATAAAAATTCCATTCTACAACTTTTATGGTACTAATCATCCTGACAACACAGCACACGCTGGGGCTGGTATTCTAATAAAATTATCAATAGAACACTACGAGTTAGCGAAATATCAACAAAACCATATACAGGCAACATCAGTTAAAATAAAAGGTTTCGAACACAATATGATTGTTTCAGCCATCTATTGCCCTCCACAATATAATCTAAAGAAAAACGATTATGAAGAATATTTTGAAACATTAGGAAATAAATTTATAGTTGGTGGTGACTTCAACTCTAAAAATATAATATGGGGCTCAAGACTTACGACTTCAAAAGGTAAACAACTGGCAGAGTTAATATATGAGAAAAACTATACCATAATAACAACTGGGAGTCCCACCTACTGGCCAACAGACATACAGAAGATACCGGATCTGCTAGATTTTTTTATAACAAAAAATATTTCAAGTAATTATATTGATATAGAAAGTAATGAAGACTTATCTTCGGATCATACGCCCATAATTTTGACCCTAAGTACTAATGTAATAAAACGGAAGGTACAACGCAAACTGTACAACCACAAAACGAATTGGGAGTGTTTCAGAAATGTAATTGATTCAAAACTCAACCTTAAAGTAAGAATTAAAAATGAAAACGATCTCGACGAAATAACTGAACAGTTTATAAGTACTCTTCAACAAGCCGCTAGGTTTGCCACACCAGAACTAGCGCAACATAAACTGGAAATCAACGTACCAATGGAAATTAGGCAGCTTATAAAGGATAAACGAAAGGCAAGAAATGTCTGGCAAAGAAGTCATAACCAGCACGATAAAACAATATACAATAATTTGGCAAGAAAACTTAAACATGAATTAAAACAGTGGAGAGAAATTGGCATAATGAACTATATTACTAATCTTAACAAGTATGATAACACGATTTGGACACCAATTAAAAAAACTAGAAGACCTATAACAACTAACTCGGCAATAAGATTAGATTCGGAAGGACCATGGGCTAGGAGTGATCAAGAAAAGGCGAATATGTTTGCGGACTATCTAAGAAACGTATTTACTCCAAATGAAAATAGTCAACAACCGCGAGTATCTGATGAAGTTAATGAGATAAAAGGCACTACTGAAAACATTAAACAGGTTACACCAAAAGAAATTAAGAGACAAATTTCACTTTTAAATAACAAGAAATGTCCAGGAATTGATCAATTGGATGCTAAAATTTTGAAAGAACTGCCAAGAAAAGGTCTAATAATGCTGACTTATATATTCAATGGAGTACGACGTTTGGAATATTGGCCAAAGGACCTAAAGAACTCCGAAGTAATAATGTTACAAAAACAAGGTAAACCTAGTCATATGGCTAATTCATACAGACCAATTAGTCTTCAACCGGTTATATCTAAACTATTGGAAAAAATATTACTAGTAAGAATCCAAGAAAACCTTACCGCGATACCAGATCATCAATTTGGTTTTAGACAATCTCACTCCACTATACAACAGGCTCATAGGATAACTTCAATCATTCACAAAGCTTTTGAAGACAGCGAGTATTGCTCTGCGGTATTCATCGACGTAAAACAAGCATTCGATAGAGTGTGGCATGATGGATTGATAGCCAAAATTAAAAAATGCTTACCAAATCAATTATATAAAATACTGAAGTCATTCTTGACTGGTAGATACTTCAGGACAAGGGTAAGAGATGCAGTATCAGATTTTCATCCAATAAAATCGGGAGTACCACAGGGTAGTGTATTAGGACCAATTTTATACACAGTATATACACACGACTTACCAACACATAACAACACAATTACGGGTACATTCGCGGATGACACAATGATCATGGCAACACATTAAGATCCAGTAATCGCATCTCTAAACTTACAAGAACATCTATTCGCACTTGAAGAATGGCTGAAAGAATGGAAAATAAGTATAAATGAAGACAAATCAAAACATATCACGTTTACAACGAGAACTCAAAACTGTGAGGCCGTATTTATAAATAACATCGAAATTCCTCCTAGTACAAGCATTAATTATTTAGGGCTTCATCTAGACCGTAGACTCACATGGGGTCCCCACATCAAACAAAAAAGCAAACAAACAATGAAAAAATTCAAACAACTATACTGGCTAATTGGCAGAAAATCGAAAATGTCATACGCAAACAAGACTTTAATATACAAAACTGTACTAGTACCAATATGGAGCTACGGAATAGAATTATGGGGATGTGCAAGTGCATCAAACATAAAAATTATACAGCGTACCCAGAACAAAATATTAAGGGCAATGGTAGATGCGCCTTGGTACGTAACTGATGAGACCATCCACAGGGACCTGGAAATTAAAACTGTAAATGAAATTATAAAGACCCGGAGCTGTTCTTATCACAACAAAATCGATGATCATTCGAACGCTGAAATACAAATTATCAACAACATTGTTCCAACAAGAAGACTCAAGAAGAAATGGCCAAAGGACCTGCAATATTAAATTATATACAGACAGCTATAGAATAATTCTAGCAGAGGATCTCTTCAATGGAGGAGACCTCTAAACGCCAAATATAATTTATCACATAGGCTAATAGAAACTTTGTCTTCTGATTGTCTATTAAATAATAAATAAATAAAAAAAAAAATATATATGACAGCACTTCGAACTTGACCACATTCTCTCTAATAATTAATATTTTCAACGTTAAATTAAGCGAATAAGATCTAGAAATAAAATAATTCAAATATTTTTTGTTTTTTTTGCTAATTCTTAAACACTTCAATGGCAAAGTAGCTATAAATATACTTATAGCTTGAGTAGCACCTTATAGCTTCAAGTAGCTTACTTGAATAGGATAATGAATGTATAATTATTTCGCGCCGATAAATATTTTGTCGAACTAATGGTGATCGAGTTGCTTGCGCTTGTTAACTTAGACGCTTTGGTGACCAAAAAGTGATTAAATTTATTTTGATTAAGTTATTTGCTCAATTAAAAATCAAGTTATCGTTGAATTTGATTTTTGCTAAAATAATTGGATCATTTAAAGTCGGCATATATTTTAGAAAATAAATTATAAAAGTCATATTACCGTTATGCACTGATAATCTCTTAAGAAATGCTGATCTTTTAAGTAAATTTCTCAACCCTTTAGTTAGCCTTTGATTGAATTTGAATAAAAATGTAGAGATAAAGTTGTCGAACATTAAATTTGAGTCCTCCGACTTATTAAATAGGTTTCATGATTCCTTTTCCAAAAGGCATTTAAAAATCAATTTATTTGACTCATCAAAATATCATTTATGTAAGATGAAGTTGGATTTAAAAATTGAAAAATTACAAAAAATTAATATTATGCCTCGATGATCCGGAAGAGTGGTATTTATAGCACGTGAATTGAAGTCTTTTAAATTGATGAAAAAATTATCAATGCAAGAACACGATTGATGCAAAAAACTAGTAGGTTTATGTATAGTTTGAATTAAACCAAAAGATTACATATTTAAATGAATTCAATTAATGATTTTGATTGTTTATCCAAATGTATATTAAAATCGCCGCAAACAATAATTTTGGAATATTTGACAAAAAGGTTATAAAGCAATTCGTATATCCGCAAAATGTACAATTCAACATTATGGTCAGGTGATCGATAAACGCATATAAGATAGACTTTAATTAATTATTTCAAGATACGACTTTTTTAGGCAGTTTTCAGCTAAACATAATATTTGGGGTTTATATTTATCTATAACTACTTCTAATTGATTAAGTTTATTTGAAAGTTTTTGTATATTTTGAAAAATAATTGCAAATCGTGGCTTTAGGCATGTAAATAATTAGAAACTGAAGGTTTCAATTGACATGTAGAAAAAAATTAAGACTATAGGTATCTTAAAATGCTTTTGCATTTGACATTTTAAGGGAATTCTGTTAAGCTAGTTTCAACATTTTAACACATTTAGCCTTTTTCTGTTTTTCTTTCTAACAGATTTTATGGTGTAAGCTAGCATACCTAGTTGTTATAGGCTCACGATTGTTAGTTTAATATCTCGGTCGACCTTTACAGAAAAGTAATCAGCACGATTTCCAGTTAATATTGTTTAATGATTTTTAAATTTTCAAAATAAAATATTTTGCAAAAACCCTAACGAAAATGTTTATACTTTTCTGCGAATTTTAAAGAAGTGGCTTATGTTATTCCTTAAAATTGCATTGATATTTTTAAAATTACTGTAGCTATTTTGAGTTAAACAAAGTTAGCTACTCAAACTTTTTGACAAAAAGAACCTTCTAATTAAAGTTGAAAGTTTCGAATAAGGGGTTGTGTCAATATTTCAAACACTACCGTTACAATTTTCAAGTGGTTTCGTCTGCTGAAATTAGGTATAGTGATCTCAATAAGTTACATCAGTGTATTAGTATCACAAAATTTTATAATCGGTGTTTCAGGTTAGATAATTTTAAAAATATAGTTACCTGTTTGTATTTACCAGAAAACACTCTAGGAATTTCATATCTGTTTTGTGCTGATAAATTAGCCTGTCTTTGCCTATTTTGTGCAGCCGACCTATATAAATAATATACGTAATTAGTTGTAAGGAACACTTTACCCTCAAAGAAAGTTGTATGGACTTCCCTAGAAATCAACAAATTAATTCATGAGTAATATATAAAGTACCTAGTAGCTGTAAAGCTATACTATTTCACCTTTTTTATAAACTTGCTAAACATGATAGTTATTTTAATAGTTTGAATATTATGCATTACTAAAAGCAAAACAAACTCACACTTCATTTACACATACGGGGCGTATTTTTTTCAAAAGTACAGCCCATTTGTATAAATTATAAACATTTTATAATTAAATTACTTTGCGTAGGCTTATAATCACCTACCAATCTTTATAAATATGCAAAATTTGATAAAATGGACAAAATATATTATAATTATTAGTCGTAAATTAGTGATATTTAATACGTTTAAATGCTAGCTGGTAAAATATTCTATATTGCAATTAATTCAAATAGATAAAAATATTATTTGAAAAGATATTTAAAATGAAGAGTGCGTATTTATACAAAATTAATTATACTATTAATTATCACCTGGTTCTCTGATGCGTCACAGGTGGAGGTAAAAATTCTGGTGAATGGAAGGATACGGACTTCTGATCTGACACAAGTTGTTTGTTTCCACAAAACTGCTAAAAGTATCAAGATTTGTAATGTCTAACCGCTAAACCTTAACGCAGCGCTTATGCGCTTCGATATTTTGTAACCAAAGCAACTGCGCAGTGCGATCGTTTTATAAAAAATCATAAGTTTCAAAAAAATTATTGCTGGTCAAATAAAAAATGTTAAAAACTATACAATGTATTATAGTAAAAAAATAATTCTAAAAAAATATCTTAACAATTAAACTTTTTTGTCCATTGGCGGGGATTTATGGCTTTTTAGTTTTTTGTGTGATTTCTTAATGGGCACAATATATATTATATTTTCAATTTATCTCCTTTTTGTTCACAAATCTTTAATATTAAATAAATAAAACTTTTTACATATCTTTACGTTAGAAAGCATACTTTAGAAAAAATGGATGTATGTGTGTGTGCGTGTGCGAATTCAAATTTTCGTCGACGATTTCGGGAACACCGATCAACCTATTTGAATAATTTAAAAAACATTCAACTCGTATTGATAAGAAGACGTGCTGATTAGTTTTTGCAAAGGCAGGTCTAGCCGTTCCGAAGATACGGAGCAAAAAGTGCCAGAAATGGTAATTCAGTTTTTAAGAGAACGGAGCGTCCGATTTTAATAATTCAAAAAACATTTTACTTGTATTGACAAGATGAAGAACTGGTTAAATTTTTGGGAAGGGAGGTCCAGCGGTTATGGACTCTCAATAAAAATAAATTTGAAAAATGTAATTTTTTTTATATATCAGATAATTTTTAATATTTATCAGATATTTTATAGAAATTTTACCATTGTGTACACATTTTGTGTAAAATTTTTTGGGTTCCGTACCAAGATTTTTAATTTTGAAGTTTACTTATATGGTTCAAACAAATGTCCTCGACATTTTCGACAGTTTGGAATAACCGATGAATAAGATTGAAAAATCACTATGTCTTAATAACAATTTGACATATGATTTTAAATGTATTGTTGGCGAGGCTTCGCAGATGGCATTGATTTGGCGGTACTATTGTGTGTTTAACATGTGAGCTGGATCTTCAACTCCGTAAACAAATATTGGTGGAGGTTTATTAACGGTTGATACAGCAGGGGTTTTGTCTTTTACGTTTATTAAAAATAATGCAGAAAATCTATTATTAGTCGATATATTAATTTGTAAAAGAACATAAAAAGTTTTTCGTTTTTTTGGCGTGAATACTTGCCAAGGGTTAGGATTAGAATCAGTAGCTGGTTGTTCCGAAGAATCTGTATTGTATTCCATATTATTAGGATTTTCCAATGCTGGCGAATTCTCTTCTGATGAATGAATAAATTGGCTAACGTCAAATTTATTGAGATCTTTGTTATTATCAGTAGAATTTGAAGAATTCACTTGAGATGAACGTGATGAAATAGCTATACTTTTGTGGTTTTTTATTGAAATCTGTTTTCTGAAATCACTTGTCTTGAAGATTAACTTTCACTTAATTGGTGAGTAATTATTGCTAAAAGTATTTCTTCACTTGGATCTGCAGAAATATCCATATCATTCAAAACATTAAACGATTGAAAAATAGGTATGACCGGTTCTTTGTCCCATCCGATTGGAACCATGTTGCGTAATTCTGAACTACACTCACTGATAAGAGTCTTTTATTTGAACACTCACAGGTAAAAAGCAAAACTAACCTGCACTAAAATAATATTTTTATTTACAATAGAAAACGATACGGTTGTCGGCGTTGGAATGATATGATAAAATAAAATAAAAATCATATATTTTGGCCACATTCTGTCGACGACAGCCGAGCAGGTCGGATCGCTCCTTCAATTCTAAATTTATTTATCAGTGATAATCCAAACAATACAGGTAGTCAGTGAGTAACATTTTATATGCCCCTTTGCGGGTGCATATTTATTCAGACCTTTTTGCAGTGGTCTTTTGGGAACCTTTTTTTCCTTGCGCGCCCCTTTCGAAAGAAAATTAGTGGGAAGCATGCCATCATGCCTTAAGGCAAATTGCTGGAACTTACCGTACCGTAATTGAAAATTCGAGGAATGAAATTAATCAATAATTGTTTTAAATAATTTCAAATAGATTATTTATTATAAATACATACTGTAAATTTATATGTGCTTATTAAGCGACGAACATATTCTACAAACAACTTATGTGTATGCTTACAAGAAATTTCTTTAATTTTTTTTTAAATTCTATTTTTTGATAATTTTGGAATTTATAAAAAAATCGTTTTTTTTTATTTTTTGAGAATTTAGAAATTTTTGAAAATATCCGATTTTTTTGAAAACATTAAAATTAAAAAAAAAACGATTTTGTGCATAAATTTTAGAATATTTAGCAATTTTTTGTAAAATCATTTCTTGCACACCGTCTACACAAGCAAAAGGTTTTTTGAATTAATCTAATCGGATGATCCGTTCTCACAAAAACTGCATGACCATTTTTAAACCCTTTGCGCTCCATACCTATGGGACGGCAGGATGTGCTTTTTGCAAAAACGCCTCGCGAGCGATTACCGAATGTTTGTTCAATAATACAAATCGGTTATTCCATACTGTCGAAAATGTCGAGGACATTTGTTTAAATCATATACATAGACTTCAAAATTGAGAATCTTGGTACGGAACCCAACAAAATTTACACCAAATATGTACACAATATTAAAATCTCTATAAAATCTGGTAATTTGATGTGCATATATCTAGTCAACATTTTTACCGCCAAATTACTTTTAAAAAAAATATTGAGAGTCCATTACTGTTAGACCTGCCTTTCGAAAAATTTTATCAATTCTTCGTTAAATCAATACAAATAAAATATTTATTGAATTATTCAAATTGGACGCTCCGTTCTCTCGAAAACTGAATTACAATTTTTGGTTCTTTTTGCGGAAGCGGCTTGACCTGCATATGCCAAAAACTAATCAGCACCTTTCCTTATCAATACGAATCAAATGTTTTTTTTAAATTACTAAAATCAGTTATTCCATACTGTCGAAAATGTCGAGGACATTTATTTGAACCATATACGTGAAATTTAAAATTAAAAATCTTGGTACGGGACCCAAAAAAATTACACAAAATGTGTACATATTATTAAAATCTCTATAAAATATCTAATAATTTGATGTACCTATGTTCAATGAACATTTTTGACCGCCAAGTGGCATTTTTTAAACTTATTTTTATTGAGTTCATAACCGCTAGAAAACCTTTTGCCTTACCAAAAATTCAATCAGTACTTCATCTTGTCAATACAAGTAAAATGCTTTTGAATTTTTAAAATCGGACGCTCCGTTCTCTTAAAAACCGTGTTACCGTTTTAGGCACTTTTTGTCCCGTATCTTCGAAACAGCTAGACCTGCCTCCGCCAAAAACTAATCAGCAAGTCTACTTATCAGTACGAATCGAATGCTTTTGAATTATTTGAATCGGTTTATCGGTGTTCCCAAAATCGTCGACGAAATTTAGTATCCGCACACACACACGCACACGCACACACACATACATCTATTTTTTCTAAGGTATGTCAAAATATTCAGAAACCTTTGAAACGTAAAGACATATAAAAATTTTCATTATAACTTGCCCTACGGGAAGTTAAAAATGTAGTGCTCCCCCTGATTTTTCTAACAATTTAATTTAAATATAATTAAATGAAATTATGCCAAATAATACACAATATTTTTAAAAGATGTACATACATAACTATCGATTATAAGACAAAATAATTTTAAATTTAATGAAAACAAATCATAGAATAATAATTAACACAACATTTAAAAAAAATAATGCGAAGGTTGAGCTTGTTTTTTAGCAAATCATCATATCGAAAGCCAACGTGCTTCGCAATAATAAAGTAGTACATTTTGAAGTACATTTGTCCTGACAAAATTGAAGCGAAAATTGTGGATTTTTTGCACGTATTTTGCTGATTTGTTTTAGGGGGCGCGCTCCACAGGTTAGAAATCGCTGCTTTATTGTTTTGACCTTTAAACAGTGTTGTGCTTGATCCGCGCATAAATGTTCCAAATTATGTCCGCAACTGGAGTAATTAATTATGAATGCTCTGGAGTAATCAAATGTCATCATAGTTGTTAACAATGTAACCATATTAGTAGATTCCGAAAGAGATATAGAATCCACCGATTACATGTTAGTAAACGACCAACCAACCAAGTACATCGAATTCTGATAACTGGCATGTTATTAACTACAGAAAATGAACAGGTACCCCAGCAGAATTACTGAGTAGACAGGCTAAAATAAAATAAACATCAGAGTATTGGCTTAGTAGCTTAACGAAAACAAAAAACTATTTTGAACTACTACAAAAAATACCTGCACCAACACAGAACAACCGAATAGTAAACAAACCTAAACCTCGCCTATATTCGTCTACAAGATCGACGACATTAAACCACTAGTCGGACTTCTAAATTAAAACGCACCTAATAAATACACAAACAAAATATTAGGTAACGATAAAGTGAAAATACAATGCGCTCATACACTCATTTCAATACAAAAGCAAGAAGACTTTTAAAGTATTATGGATGCACTACAGTACAGATATGGAAGATATAATAAGCGAACTAGCAACACCGTTGTGTTTATTTCTAATAAAACTCGAACGCAAACATGATAATTCAGACATTTACAGAATAGAGTTTTTAAATAGAACCAAAGTTAATATCAAACCAAAGATGGCGGTTAGAGACATCCCACAATGTATAAGATGCCAAAGATATGTAAATACAAAATCATATTGCCTTCGGAAACTCCGTTGCGTTAAATGCGCAGAAGGACATCTATGTGAAGTTTGCAAATGGAAGGACCAAATTAATGTAGGTGTAAAGTGCGTTCTCGGCGAGCAAAATCATCCAACAAACTACAAAGGATATCCGAAATATAAAGAAATCATACATCAAAAATTTCTTAAACTTTGTCTTAAAACAGACACCGTTTCAAAGAGTTCTACAGTAAAACCAAGCACTACGCACAAGCTACGAACCCTTGTATTAATAATAACGTCAACAACAATGAAAACACCTTAGAAGATAACACCATTAATCATCAAATGACATAAGAAAACTCAAGTCCATGATAAAATTGCTAGTAGAACAAATGAATGTAATGTCCAATTTGTTAACTCACGGAGTGACACAACCGTAAATAATGGATCTTTTACGTTTAGCAATATGGAATGCCAATAGCCTGGGACAACATCGCCTGGAACTTCAACATTTTTTGCATGTACATAAAATTTATACCATGTTTGTATCCGAGACGCACTTTACATCAAATAGCATATTCAAAATTTCAAATTTTATAACATATTATACGAATCATTCTGACGGATTTTCTCATAGCGGTAATGCTATTATTATTAAGAAATCAATCAAACACTACACATTAGAAAGCTTCGACAAAGATTATTTTCAAGCAACAAACATATTTGTTGATCTACTCCGCTACAAAACGACTATATCGGCTGTTTACTCACCATCGCGATCCTTGGATCACTCAAGATCCTTGGAACAAGCTTCATTACTGCTGGAGATTTCAACGCAAAACATACTGAGTAGGGCAGGCGTCTGAATTCACCAAGAAGCAAAGTTCTACTCAAAGCATTGCAATCCAACAATTGTTCATATATTTCAACCGGTGAGCCTACATACTGGCATAGTAACTTTTCAAAAATTTTTGACGTTTTATACTTTGTCATGACTAAAAATATCAGTAAAGATTCTCTTTTTGCCGCATCCTGCTTATACATGAGCTCAGATCATTCTCCTGTAATCATCACTTACAACGAACTTACAACAAACAAGTTCTGAAATATTATCGTCATTTAAATATTTACAAATGCTTGACGCTGGGACAAATTACAAATTAACTTGTATGCAGCCCTAATCTGCAATCTGTCACTCAAAATAGAAAACAATCTAAACGACGCAATTTGTTATCTGACAGAAACACTAAAAAACGTTGCTGCTGAATGCTCCAAACCACCACCATTAACAAAACCAGAAGATTGTCCTCAAACTATAAAACTTTTAATTGATTATAAACGAATGATCAGGTAAAAATGGCAGCAAAGTGGAGATAAAACTAAACTGAACTGAATATCTAGGAGGCTTGAAAATATGCTTAACGAATACAGGAATACTTCATTCCACAATTACGTTACAAATTTAGATGTTACAGATCATTCACTCTGGAAAGCCACGAGGCTTTCCTCAAAGCCCAAAAGACCAACGACATATGTACTTTCTATACGAAAAAGCGACAATACATGGGCAAGGAGTGATGAATTATTCGCAGAACACTTCAAGTCTGTTTTCATAACCAAATTAATAAAGAAGAATTAAATCAAAAGAACGACGATCAAAGAAAGAAGGGAAAATCAACAAATTGAACACCTTTAAGATCGCCGTGACAATTTGGGAAACAGTTAGGTACATCTCCAAGCAGGTTTTTGCATATATAGATTGAAATCAACGTCAATCAAGGTCATTGCAATCATTGCAAGCATTGGCGTCAGATCAGAATAAAACAATATTTCATCATATTTTTATATTTTTGTAAACAATGAGATTTTTTAATATATCTTTATTTATTGGAAAATAGTTTATAATAATCTTGAATAAAAAATTGCCTTTCATTGATTTGAAAATTTAATCGCCGTAAGATAGGTATCTGTAAATTCCTTATCCACATTATGTAAAAATTATACCAGAATTTATTATTTAGATTTATGTTCAACAGATTAATTGAATTTTTCCTGAGTAAGTCGGACTCAATAATAATATTCAGGCAAAATCGTTTTTTAACATAATGACATTTAATGGCAGATCTGTCTGTCCACTTCTAAACACCTTTCTGCATTTGTATCCTTCTACCTATTTACCTGTCTACCTCTTTACCTGTCAATCTTTTTGCCTTTCTACCTATCACTTAGTTATCTATCTACGTATCCATCTTCAACTGTCACTTTATTTATTTATCAAACAATACGTCTCTGATGGCCGGGTCAATATGAAGTAGACAAAATAAGTAAAACCAGAAAGGAAAATTTATTAATATTATTTCTAAAAAAGCGCAGACGAAGACTAGGTATTACAAAAGATTATTGCAGGTATATTAAAGGATGAGGCCAAAGTATTCTATAAAGGGCAGCAAGAACAACTCATTACATAATTGAGACATATTTATGATAAAACTCTCATCACTTCAAAAAGCAACCGGAGGAGTCTGCGACACACAAGCAGAAGCAATTAAGATTTGAAAGGCATACAGAGGTATACAGATTGCTACTGTAGCAGTATCAATGGCAATGGTACACAATCTGCTCAGATCAATTAGCAAAGAACGAATTGGATGGGTAATCTGTCGAATTAAAACCATCAAGAGTCCAATCCGATACTTCAAATGCTGGCTATTACGGAGCACATTAGCAAGGCAAAGTGAATCGGGCCAATTTGTGCATTAGATGTGGACAAGAAGGTTCACAATTAAACATGCCGGCACACACAGATGTCCTGTATGTGCCTTGGTATCCAAGGAGGCCTTGGAGAAAATAATAAACATCAAAATATGAAGATAATGCAGCTAAATATTAATCATTGTTTGGCTGCACACGACTTGCTTATGGGGACGCTAAGAGAAATAAAAATCGATACTGCCTCTTATCAGAATCTTACATACAACCAACTGCTGGAAAAAGGCTATCAAAAACATACAGTACTATCAAAGCTGTTATATGGTCATGTAGCTAACTTTGTTTCCAGAGCGACGTTAACAATAGTAACGATTGACTTGTAGCAGCATTATCAGATAATCAGGTGACATACATTCATACAGTTGTTACGCTCTACCTAGCCTTGTTATGTCAGATTTGGTTGATTTCTTGGATCATCCAGTAGGAATAGCTGGTGACTTTAACGCATGGGCGGTAGACTGAGGTAATAAACAGACTAACTTGATGCAAATTGCAATTGGAAAAAATTAAATATCTACACAATGCAATCATCTGAGAAATATGAACAAAAAAAAATATTAGAAGACATTTAAAGCTAACCAGGTGGTAAATAAAACATTTTGATGAAGTGCCATGATAATAGCCTTGAGTTGTGAACCTATTATTTTAGAATATGCTCAGGAACATGCTAAAGAGCTGAAGGAAAGTGTAACCAAAACCTGTAATGTCAGTTAGAATAGTTGTGACGCCTAGCAAAACATAAACCAAATACAAAGACTGTGCACTGGAGGAATGAAGAAATAAACTTTTTGAAGTAAAACTTCTTTAGGCGCAACTAGGGTGTAAATCTGTGTGAATGCAATGAAAATAGCGTTACGCCCGAGCTTCACTTCATTCGCTTTCGATGAAATCATTTCTATACGGGTCGATTTTGATTAGTCGTCGTTTCGCATGAATAGAAATTTGTCGTTGTATGCGTACCGGCATCAAAGTTGTATGCGTACCAATATCGACAAGGAAATCAGCATAAATAAATAAACATTTTAAGGTTACATGATAGTACAAATCTTAATTTAATCAAAAATGCCTGAACCAAAAGAATATTTCACTTTGTTCCCCGTAAATAATTATAATGAAAATAGTAAAACTAATGAAACATTTGTGCCGGGTACTAAAGTTAAGTTAATTGAAATAATTTATATAATATTTCTAGTTTCTATAAATTTTAGAAGTTATTGAAATGGAAAACATTTTCCGCCAGCAAAAAAAAATACAAGCGGTCAATGAATGTATGTTAATTTTAATTACATGAAGTTCTTCATACGCAATTATTACATAATAAGTGAAATGGAGACAACAATATTTTTTAGGCGTTGTTTAACATAATCCACTGTGTGGATGAATATTATAGAATTTATTAATCAGCAATTACATAATTTCTGTAATGAAGATGTAAATGCTAATTATCATAACAAACCGACCATGTCGTATTTAAAGTATGACTTTAATTACATTATTGATTCTAAATATTATAAATATTTTTAATGCTATTATAAATATATAATTTATAATTTATTATTATATAAACGTGCGTAATGGTCGACACTAATAAATGTGTGCATCATGAGTGTTACTATACTATTAATAAACTTTATTCAAAATTGTTATATCATGTGTTTATTCTTAAGTTAAATGCTAAATCGTACAATAGAACGTTACGCGTACTCTTTTTCGTAAAGAGTGTCATAGGAAAAAAAGAATTTCTCAACGAGGCTGTAGTATCACAAACTCTGCACTACTAATAGTGGAATATTTCATTTAGCCTAAACACATGTCTCAAAGATAGAATTTTGCCACAGAAATAGAAACAGCAAAGATTAGTGCTTCTCCGCAAAGTAAGCAAAAAGATTTCACTATCATCAGTGGTTACTTCAGTGCTTACATATAGTAACTCCATTTGGGCAGATGCACCTAAACTCAAAAATTGCAAAGAATGGTAAGACGTATATATCGTCCGAGTTCCTTAAGAGTTGCTTGCGCATTTCGAACAATATCAGAAAAAGCAAAGTGCGTCATTTCAGGAACTCTACCTCTCATAGTCTTAGCAGAAAAAAGACGGACAATTCACCAATGAGGACATCGGCAATTAGGCCTGAAAACTTGAGAATAGAAGAACGGCAGAGCAGCATTGACCGATGGCAGCAACTGTAGGATGTCGCAGTAAAAGGCAAAAAGCAGAGAAGTTGATTATTGCACTTCACAATCTTAAAACAATATTAATAACTGGTAGTGGAATACAAACAGGCACGTCGGCAACTAAATAAAGCTATCAAAGATAGTAAAGTTAGGTGCTGGAAAGAACTTTTGAATGAAGTCGAGAAATACTCATGGGGAATAATAGTAATGTTTCGCCTCAAAAGCCAGCTAATGCCTTCTCCATCTTGCCCACGACTATTGAATAAATTAGTAACTACTTTGTTACTAATAACGACAACCTTATTTAAACTACTAGGTAACACATGTGAAACTAAATAATATACCACCTATAATACTGCAAGAACTGTTGGAAGCTTGTCATCGGGTTGGAAATAGTATGGCACCGGGATTAGATGGAATTCCTAATATTGCCTTAAAAACATTAATTAGGACATCTCCGACAATGTTTCCTAATGTCTATAATGCATGTCTGAAATAAGATGTTTTTCCTCGAAAATGGAAACAGCAAAGATTAGTGCTTCTTCCCAAAGGAAAATATCACCAGATGAACCATTGTCCTACCGTCCGATATGTATGCTCGATACAGCGGGTAAAATTTTTGGAAGAATAATTTACCAAAAAATAGATGCAGTAGTTGATCCAATCTAGCTGACAATCAGTATGGTTTTCGCAAAGAGCGATCAACTATCGATGCTTTAAGCTTGGTAGTTAAAACCGCCAAGGATGCAATTGCTGGAACCACGAAGTCCGAAGAAGTACTGTCTTGTAGCTACATTGGATATAAAAAATGCTTTCAATTCTGCAAACTGAAATTGCATTATGAATACACTCCGTGACAAGAACGTGCCAGTATACCTCTGCAATATAGTCGCAAGCTACTTTAGAGACAGAATTCTAATGTACGATTCACGCGATGGTACAGAAAAATATAATATAACAAGAGATATGCCGCAGGGCTCTGTTCTAGGCCCTTTGCTGTGGAATATTTACGGACAATTTACCATCGAAGACATCAACAACTGAGTCCTAAAAAGTTGAACGGCAGAACAGCATTGACTGATGACAGCAACTGTGGGATGTCGAAGGGCAGATGGACGCATTGTCTCATTCCAAACATAAAAGTCTGGCTACGTCGCAAGTATGGATAAGTAAATTTATTATATTACGCAAATGCTATTTGTGCACGGCAGTTTTCGAGCCTACCCACACTGCTTCAAGCACGATAGCTCGTCGGATTGCCCATATTGTTTGGCGAAATCAAAGATGCTGAGCATGTGTTTTGTTTCATGCGATTTAGTGCTCTACGGGACAATGTGGAAGAGACATTAAGACGAAGATTTACCCCAGGTAATGCTGTTGAAGTGAAGCTGCGTGGAACTCCATAGACAGATTTTCGAGAGAGGAGCGAATTAACCCATTTAAAAGATGAGTATAAAATGAAGTTTAGAATTGTAACATTCTAGATCCTCCCTCCACAAAGTAATGCCTAACGGCGGTTTTCGTTTGGAATAGAGGCAAGTATTAGTCGGTATTATACCAGGGTGGTATTGAGTCTGACATACCCAGACAAAATACCAGCCTGGGATGCATAAAGGCATTTCCTTCGCTATACAAAAAAAAAAACACAAACAAATCTGTTTTTTCTAAGGTATGCCAAAAACTTCAGAAACATGAAGATATGCAACAATTTTGATTTTTGATTTTTAGCCGGTTACTATTACTGACCCTACGGAAAGTTAAAAGGCAATATTTTCTAAATTTTCAAATATGCTAAAAAAATCCAAATTCAAAAATAAAAAAAATTCTTAAGACACGATTTACATACACTACTTAGTAGAATAAATTACCAACAATACATGTAATAAATTACCTGTCGCAAATTTGCTTTTTGCTGAAGGCTATTTTGAGGAAGGTCCACTTTCGTCTGCTGTGCCGGTTTACATTGTTGTGGCAACCATGGTTTGTCGTACGGTCTTCTAGGTTGTTGCAACTGCTGCATGAAACTAAACAGTTTGGTTTGGGGTATAGGTGTCAATAAGGAAGCCATCTGCTGTGTTAACTTGGCATCAGCCTTGTCGTTCGATTGCTTTCTCTGCTTCTGTTGGAGTAATTTTTGCTCTTGGGTCATCATTTGCTCATAGAGTTTGGTTTCGTGGTCTTTTTGACGTTGTTCTAAATTCGATAGGTCGTGATCAGACCCCTAGAAAAATGAATTTATACATGAATGCGAACAGATAAGATGTATTCTAATGGTTTAGAACTACATAAATTTTTAAAAGTTGCTATAATAGTTAGATAAAACCTTATTTGTATAAGCTTGTTCTGTTATTTCGCTAGGCATAGAAGAAACTAAGATTAATAACTTTGCCTTTATAATTATATTTATATCTTAAAAAAGCTGATACTTTCCAATCTGGATGACATTTTTTTGAGTAAAAAATCACTATCTAAAAAAACATTATTAATGTTTTCAAATAAATTTTAGAAGCTTGAAACTTTGTCCTATCTAAATTTCCTATAAATTTTGTACATCGTTCTTAGACAATTTGATTGAACTACTTTATACAACGTCTTTTCCGAAATAAAGCAGAATAAGCTCATAATTTAAAAGAATGCTCCCTACTGGGTTAAATGACTTGGCGTGGTAGATAACCATATTTATTATGTATTACTCAGCATCAACAACAACGCAGAAAAAATTTCAATATTATTTCAACGATGAAATAAATAGTTGCGATAACAATAAAATTGTAAATACCTTTTAAAGTAAACGTTCTATCGGGCGTGTCATTTGACCCGCCTTTGATATGATTAGTGTTAATAAATATTTACATTAACATCTGGTGATTTCTGCTGCTTCATTCTATATTCCTGGGATAACTGGTGATAAGCAACATTATCATTATCAATAATCATTCCAGGATGTCTTCCTTTAGTACCAGTCTTGGAATGTTTCGATTTTAAGGTGATCTCATCAGTTATTATGATTTCGTTTGGATTTAATCCATTCCCATCTAAAATAAATAATTAAAAACACAAAAATTAAGTATACTATGACACAAAGAAAGATAAAATTCTTTGTTATACTCACTTGAATTTTTTTTAGATTCCTTGCTTAATTTTGGTGGCACTTCGCATTTTTTTGCTTCCGGAACTTGATGATGTTCTTCATCATGCATGTGAGATTTTTTCAGTGCGACTTTTTCTCCACAATTGCAATCGTTTTCTAAAAAATCATTATTATTTAGATGAAATTATTGAGATGAAATCATTTTCGAAGCCTTTTTTTCTTCTATGATCTATTAAAAACAACTCGATGTTAGTAAACTTAGTCGCTTTCATCACATATTATCATTATCGCCAAGTGAAACACGATGAAGAAAATAAACCATCAATATGTGAACAACAGGTTTTAATGTAAACATTCAAAATCATTAGATGTACCAATCCTTTGTTAAATATTATTAGTGTTTCTCACCATTTGAATTCCGAGGAGATGTAATACTCGGAGAGGATGGAATTGGTTCATTGTCACCCACATCATTGTCTTCTTGCAAGCTATCATCATCATCATCGTTGTCATCTTGGAATGATGTTACAGATGGAGATGAGGAAGCGTTCTATAAAATAAATAATAAATGAACACGTACACTCAAATTAACCATTAGTTATTAGTCATTAGTTTCTTTTATAACTTCCTCTTTTTAATCTGTGCCTATCTATCTATATCTTTTGCTTTCTCGAATGATCTATAAATATCTAAATAATGAGTGCACTCAGTTTTTATTATTGATTATTCAGGTTGTAAGTGCATAGTATCAGATTGTAAGTGCAATCACCATTTTTTCTTGGCTTATAGTTCAATACATATTTCCAAACTTCTGCTTTTACGTTTCTATTTTCTACACAGCCTTTTTCGTTCACGTGCAGATTTTTTTGTCCACATTCGTTTATTAACTTCCCGTAGGGTAAGTTATTGTAATCGCAAAAAATCGAAAATTAACATTTTTATACATCTTTTCGTTTCAGAAGTTTGGCATATTTTTAAAAAATCGTGTGTGTGTGTGTGTGGATACAATTTCGGGAACACCGATTAACCGATTTGAATAATTAAAAAAACATTCGATTCGTGGTGACAAGGACATTAGTTCTTTGCAAAGGCAGGTCTAGCCGTTCCGAAAATACGGGGCAAAAAGTGCCAAAAACGGTAACTCAGTTTTTAAGGGAACGGAGCGTCCGATTTTAATAATTCAAAAACCATTTTACTTGTATTGTCAAAATGAAGAACTGATTAAATTTTTGGTGAGGCAGGTCTAACGGTTATAAACTCTCAATAAATTAATTTTAAAAATGTCATGGCGGTCAAAAATGTTTATTGAACATATGTACATCACATTATCAGATATTTTATAGAGATTTTAATAATGTGTACTCATTTTGTGTGAATTTTTTGGGTACCGGAAGTTCTAGCAATTTTTTCACACGATCCCATGCACTCCACTAGTTCTATTATTCATTCATTACTTTCTTCGAAGTTATTGTGCAGATATCATTACGTTACTAATATTCGTTTGATCCAGTTTGTTTTATTGCCACACTCATATCCAGTATATTTTTCAGTACAATACACCCATACGCCCATTGCTCGAATAATATTTATTTATAGATCATTTTTGACCGCCAAATGGCATTTCTTTTACTTTTTTCACTACATCTCCGAAACCGTTAGACCTGCCTTCATGAAAATTTAATCAGTTGTTCATCTTGTTAATACAAGTAAAATGTTTTTTGAATTATTAAAATCGGACACTCTGTTCTCTTAAAGCTTGAATTACCGTTCGTGGCACTTTTTGCCCCGTATCTTCGAAACGCCAAAAACTAATCAGCACGTCTCTTTATCAACAGCAATCGAATGTTTTTTGAATAATTTAAATCGGTTCAACAGTGTTCCCAAAATCGTCGACGAAAATTTGTATCCGCACACACACACATATACACACACATACACACATACATACACACATACCCCGTCGGGAGAAGCCAAACTCCTACCGGGCGCGTCCCCAGGTGGCGGATAGGGGGTATCCTAACCGATCGTAAGATCGGCGGATTGGGGCGAAATAAAATAGCCCTCGCGGACCAAATATGGCATCGGAGCTGAGGAGTAACAGCCACCGTCCGTGTATAGCGGAAAAAATTAAAAACTCCCTTTTGGTTGGTCACACCATCTGACTTAGGGTCACATACGGAAGCGGATGAGGGGACACTGCTCGAAAGAGATGTGTGGATGATCCATATAGCGCACCGTACGTGAAAACTCCCGGCATCAACGTGCCGCACCCACGGGAGCAAGAGGATGCCAATGAAGGAAGAAGGTGCACGGCCGGAGCGGATGTTTTTTTTTTCCCACTCCAATGGTCACAAGCTCTTACAGTAATGGAGGTAGCTGTAGGAGTGATCACCCCTCCACTTCCCAAGGCACCGCGTTCGGAGACGACCTTTTGCTCTGGAGGACTATTCAAATAGCATGGATAACTATGAAAACCCAAAAAAACAAGAGACAGGTGACGTAATTATGGACGTCGAGCACGATGCGGCAAAAGCCGCTATAGTAAAAGGAGGCAAGAAGGTTCCCGGTAATCTTCACCGTGACAGAGTAAACTCTGCACCATCGACTAGATGTCGTCAAACGCCGATGGAGAGACTTGGCTCCAAAATTGACGAGCTAGCGGAGTATGTGAAAGATAGGAACAATGTTTACAGCAGAATAAAGGAGCTAATTAGGTCGATTGATACAGCATATAGCCTGGCATTGAAAGAATATACGGCAACCCCCAAAGCTCTCGCAATGACAGTGCAAACTACACAGACCTCTCCCGAGAAAACTATTAAACCGGGTGTAACTCAGACGCCAATTCCTAAGACCCAGGAGCAAAACACAAACAAAAGGTTGCTATCTTCACTTAGTCCCACCTCTGACGCGGAAACGCATCCGCCTAAAAAATCGGCTGTAGAAAATAACTGGACGAAAGTGGTTCGAAAAAGTTCGAAGAAGAAAGGAGCCCGAGATCCGAAAGAAACCTTGGAGGAAACCGAGAAACCGGAAACCAAAAAAATCGATACAAATGATAGTGCTAAGCACAGAAACAACCATCATAGGACAACTCGGAGGAAACATAGAACCAAGGCTGTTCTGGTTCAACCAGCTGAAGGACGAACGTACGCTGACATCCTTAAGGAGATCAAGGAAAAAGTAAACCCGACAGAGACTGGCGTGGACATAAAGTCCATCAAACAGACAAGAAATGGAGGTGTATTACTGGAAATGAGTCCCAAGTCCGAAGATAGTGCAGCCTTTGCAGCTGCGATAAGGGCAGCAACTGAAAACATAGGAACAGTGAAATCACTGACGCCGCTGACGACGATAGAGATTCTTGACCTTGATGGTGTCTCTACCGAAAATGACGTTCGTAAAGCACTCATTCGGGACTTTACGACAAAACTGGAAATACGACGAGTGAACTTGACCAAAGTCACATCAAGAGGACAACGAGCGGCCTTCTGTGAGATAGACGAGGCTAATGCAATCAAAGCCCTAAATGGGGCCCGCATAAGAATTGGGTGGGTTAACTGTCGCATTCGCCCAGTTGTTAAAGTGGCCCGCTGCTTTAGATGCCTCGGTTTCGGACACCAAACGCATAAATGCGGGGGACCAGACAGAAGCAAGTGTTGCTACAAATGCGGTGGGGAAAATCACAAGTCTGTAGACTGCGCGGAAAAGCCAAAATGCTTTTTATGTACAGTAGACAAAGAAGATCGAAACAGCGGGAGCCATGTTGCCGGATCCGGTACCTGTAACGCATTCCGTGTAGCACTTGCCGAAGCCACGAGAGAACAGAAATGACGCGATTTCTACAAGGTAATCTGAACAGATGTGCCTTGGCGCAGAATCTACTGCGCCAACGTATCTTTGAAGATAAGATCGATATCTGCCTTATCTGCGAGCAATATATGAATATTCAGAATAAAACATGGTTCGCAGATAAATCTGGCACGGCAGCAATATGGATCACAAACTCAAAGAAGATTACCGTCAATGACTACGGAAGCGGCGAGGGTTTCGTCTGGATCAAGACTCCCACGACCTACTGTGTAAGCGTCTACCTCTCACCAAATGAAGGAATCAGCGTATTTCGCCAGAAAATGGCAAGCATAGAAGACACTCTCGGCAATTTTGACGGAGAAGTCATTGTAGCTGGGGATTTCAACGCGAAATCGGCAGAATGGGGCGCCGAATACTCGGACACTAGAGGAAATGACGTGGCAGACTTTGCTGCAAGATTAGACCTTACTGTGTTAAATACTGGGAGTATTACAACCTTTAGAAGGCCAGGGTATCAGGAATCTATTCTCGACATTACGTTTGCCACTCCAAGGACGGCGAACATGATTAGAGACTGGACTGTATCTGAAGAGTATAGTGGCAGTGATCACCAACATGTGACATTTAGTATTGGATCCGGTCCGACTCGACCAAGCAACTCTTGCAAACGAAGGTGGAATGCCAAGAAGCTTGACCAGGAAGCGTTACGAGCAGCCCTCGAGCAAAACGCATCTACTCTTCAAGCTGATCCAAAACTAAGTACCCGCAGAGAAACGGAAGAAACGGTATTTAAAACTATGAACGCTATTGTTACCTCGTGTAACGCCTCTATGCCACGACCAAAAAATCAGGGTGTGCACTGTCCAGCATATTGGTGGTCATCAGAGATAGCAGAACTACGGAAAAGATGCCACGCATTACGTCGCCGCGCCACAAGAGCTGCAAAACGCTCCCCCTACCAAGATTTGTATACAAACGAGTACAAACAGGCAAAAAAGAGCCTAAATAAAGCCATAAAATCAGCTAAAGCCGGATTGTGGAAGGAAATCTGCAATGACCTTGACAAAGATCTCTGGGGCAAAGCCTATCAAATCGTTACAAAACGACTTGGTAGAGCTTTACCAGAAGCACCGAAATCTCCTGCTCTGATGAATTCTATCGTAGCGGAACTATTCCCTAAACATCCGCCACGGAAAAGGAGACAATACGTGGAAAACAGTGAAACTACGCCCTTCACTGTCAAGGAACTCCAAGATGCGGCAAAAACCATAAAAACTGGCAAAGCACCAGGCCCTGATGGCATCCCAGCCTCAGTGATCAAGTTTGTAGCCTTGGAATTTCCGTATATTCTTCTGAACGTCTACAATGCCTGTCTAGCGACCGGCACCTTTCCTACGGTCTGGAAGCGGCAAAGATTGGTCCTAATAGACAAAGGTAAGGGAACCCCTGTAACGCCATCGTCGTTTCGACCACTCTGCATGTTAGACATCGCCGGCAAACTGCTTGAGAAACTTATTCAATGCAGACTGCGCAACGACATTGAATGCGCCGGAGGTTTTGCTAAGAACCAACACGGATTTCAAAAAGGACGATCGACGATCGGCGCGATTCGGAAGGTAACGGAAACAGCAAGAGAAGCATGGCGTGGTAGTCTTAAAGCTCGTAAAGTGTGTCTCCTTCTCACATTCGACGTTAAAAACGCGTTTAACAGTGCGAATTGGGAGGATATTTTACACGCACTAGAGCATAATTTTGACGTAAAGCCAGAAAATCTAGGACTAATAGACGACTACCTCGATGGGAGAAAGTTGATAGTGGAAACGACGGAAGGTCATCAAGAACACGAGGTTACAGCTGGGGTACCTCAAGGCTCAATTTTAGGAGCCGATTTGTGGAACGCTGTCTACGACGAGCTCCTGGAGATTCCCTTGCCGAAGCAGGTGAAACTCACGGGCTTTGCGGACGACGTCGCAGCCACAATCGTAGTGGACAACATTGAGGAAGCTGAACTACTCGTTCGAGAGACCGTCGACACCATAGAGACCTGGCTTGAGAAACACCACCTAAAACTCGCCAAACAAAAAACGGAGATGGTTGTCTTGACCCGACAAAAATGGTTTCCAAAACCATTTACCGTAGACATAGGAGAGACAACTTTGACGTCGACAAGGGCCTTGCGCTACCTGGGAGTAATGATAGATGAGAAGCTATCCTTCCGTGAGGATCTCGATAGTGCATGCATAAAAGCTAGCAAGACGGTATCCAACTTGTCAAGGATTATGGCTAACTGCATGGGACCACAAACCCGAAAACGACGAGTCCTGCTTGAGGCAGTCCATTCTGTACTGCTTTACGGAACAGAGATATGGGCGGATATCCTCAAGCAAAAGACTTATCGGCGCAAAATAGCGGCAGTGCAAAGAAGAGGAGCTCTGAGAGTTACCTGTGCCTATCGCACAGTCTCAGAAGCAGCCGTGCTGGTAATAGCAGGAGCCACACCGATTGACTTGCTAGCTTTCGAGAGAGTGAAACTCTACGACGCTAAATTAGGTGGTGACGATTCCAGAGAAACAAGGTCGAGAATTAAAAATGAAACGATACAAGAGTGGCAAAATCGGTGGACGTCAGGAGAGACGGGCAGATGGACGGCGCGTCTGATTCCGGATATTAGCGTCTGGCTCTCTCGACAATACGGGGACACAGATTTCTTTCTAACCCAGCTACTGACAGGACATGGACAGTTCAATGCCTATCTTTTTAAGATGGGATTGCATAGCACGCCAATGTGCAAATACTGTCCATATAAAATAGACGACGCTGAGCACACGTTCTTTGAATGTCCTAGGTGGAAGGATTATCGAAACAACGCCGAGCACATTATAGGCACCAGGCTTACCCCCTCAAGTCTTGTGACCTACATGATGAAACAAGAAGAAAACTGGTCAGCTGTAGCAGCTTATGCACAGCATCTTTTGAAGGCTAAAACCGGAGAAAGGGACCAGTAGTCGTAAACAGGCGTCGCAAGGCGCAGCACGGACTGGATTGATGTAATGCTAACGCGGTTCCAATCCAGTGTTCCCCGTACCATCTGCGGGGAGATGGGAGAGGAGTGTTTTTTTTAGTGGGTAAAAATCTCCACACGGCCGTCCATCTTTGTCTGCTGTAGGATGGACAGCGGAGTATCAACGATGGCGGTGTCTTATGAAGTTTTTTTTTCGCACCTCTATAAAAAAAAAAAAAAAAAAAAAAAAAAAAAAAAAAAAACATACACACATACATACACACACGTACACACACGTACATTCCTTTTTTCTAAGGTATGCCAAAATGTTCAGAAGGTTTTGAAACGTAAAGATATATAAAAAATTTCATTACGGGAGTTAATAAAAAAAGAATTCCATAAATTTTTTTTTTTCAAAAATGTAACATTTCTCAAAAATTTAATTTTTTCAAGTTTTGCTTCTATAAACTAATCAGCACATCTCCCCATCCATAGGAAGGTTTTTTGAATTATTGAAATGTGTTGATTCGCGATCTCGATATAGTCGACGAAAAATTGTCTAATCAGCACCTACAACATTCATTTTTCTTACGGTATGTCAAAATGTTTAGACACCTTTGAAACATGTTTTTAAGCAAACAAAATATTTTTCAATCTTCTTGCGATTCCTATAACTTTCTCTGAGGAAAGTTAAAAAACAACAAAAAAAAAACAAAATCCCCTCGAATACTTGATAAGTGCATTAAAATTAATTTTACTGATTTAAATTTATTGAATTGAATATAAACTAGTTGAAAGTCGCATTTTGCCTTAAAACAAAATGCACGAATAACTTCTCGAAATGTGAATTGTCTTAATCAACCAAAATTGATATTTAGTTGAAGTTTTGTAGACATATTTTTCCACTGATTCCAAAAAATGACTTTTAAAATTGAGATATCCAAACTTAGGCTCATCACATTATAAAAGCGACTATTGACTATTGAAATTTGATCTTTTTTTCCAACTTTGAGGAATTTTTGAAATTAAACTACATGCCGTATGTCCGTTAAAATATGTAAAAAAATCAACAGTTAATCACGAAGAAACGGCTAGGCCGATCTTTGTCCAAACCTGAAAAGCGCGATTTCTAAATAATATATTTCGAATTGTTTTTGAATTTTGAGTCAGAATTTTTGGCTAATACGTGAACGAAAACTTTTCACTTTTTTTTAATTACTAAGAATTACTAAGAATACTCGGCCGATCGTCGCACAAATCTGAGAAACAATAGTTTTTGTCAAGATAGATCAAATGGCTTTTGAATTTTTTAAATCGAAACAGTCCTTTCTGAGAAAACGTCGATTTGAGTTGAAAAATCTTTTCAACGCACATACTTTTTCCAAATTTGGTCTCCTTCGATTCAGAATGGCTTGAAACGATCGGAAAACATATAATTAGCAAATCGGGTTTTTTGATAAAAACAAACTTTTCCTTTGAGAAGTAAATAATTATAAATAACAATAAATAAGTCTTGACATAAAAGAACACTCTCAAAATAAACACATTTGAGTATCGCGCGATACAGAGTGACAGAGAGAGTCGCAAAAAACGTTATTAAAAGATAACATTACTAAATTTAAATAAGATAACTGTGCCCATAAATGTCATTTTGTCTGTGATTCTCCTAGTAACATTATTTTATTAGATTCATTATTTACGCAGAATGCGTGAAGTACTGCTTCACTAATTTGCCTATATTAGTGGTATCCCAAATGCTATTTTTATATTTAATTTCAATTTATGTACACCAAAAAAGCATTTAATGGTTTGAGTAAATATGTATATATAAAATTATAAATAGAATTTGACATAGAAAAACCAACAAGTATATATACGTGAAAAATATGCAACTCACCTTCTCTTGTATAAATCTACTTTTTTCTTTATCAGTACGACAATGATGATGAGGTGTATGAGCCTCATCATCATCGTCATCATCGTCATCTGACGTCTGCCAGTCACTTTGTGGACTCTCAGAAGCTGGTGAAATACTTATAGTTCCTGGCGAGCTGCTTATATTTCCAGGAGAAGGAGAAACAGTTTCGGGCGAATAACTTTTGTTAGCCGGTGATAAACTTTTATTTCCTGGAGATGAAGAACAATCTGTACCTGGCGACATAGTATCTGGTGATTCAGTAGCAGAGCCTGGTGATGATATATAATCTGGGCTGTTGTTCGAAGAATCTGTTTTATGTCTAGAAATAGATGGCACTGAATTTATTCGAAGATCTGTTTATGATATTCATGTAATAAACAATTTATATTTCTAATCCTAGACTTATGCTTTCTGGGAAATGTACCAGGTAGTTTAACAATTAACTAATTAGTTTTCATTTTTATTCATTCATTTTTTTAAATAATAGTAAATTTTATTTTTGTTATACAATGCGGCATGCCAAAAATATATCTGATCTATTGGGTAACAAGGTTCTAGTTTGAGTGAATAAAATCATACTATAATGCTAATAGTCAGTGAACTATTTGACTAACCTGTTTCCTCAGAGTTAGAAATTTTTTTAATGATATTTTATTATCGACCCATTAGGAAAGTGCCATTCTGGCAGTCATTCCGCGATTGCGTCATCATCTCTTCAATTTGTGAAAATGTCAAAAAAAATCCATGACTTGCTCCCACAAGCCTCAAATTTTGAGGGTGTATTCTTTTAACTGTTTAGAAAGCATATGTAAAAAGCCAGTGCCTTGAAAACACATTGAAAAATTGAACAAACCAGAGTCAGTATACCCGCGCGTAACGCATCGCGCACTGCTTCCCGACCGCGCGGGTGTACTGGTTCTGGTTTGTACAATTTTTCAATGTGTTCCACAAATTTGATTTGAACAATATTTGCAGTACTAAAAGAGAAAACAATAGGCTTTTGAATCACGCTAATAATAAAGTAATTAAACAAAACGCACTATCCGAAAACATTAATTGAAAAATTATTTCATCGTTTTTAGCTGATAATAAAGTATTATTTAGCATATAGTAATATATGTACATGTAGTCTAAGCTAATATGAGTAGAATCACGTAATTGTTTTTCCATATCTTTTATGGTTACGCCAAAAATTGAGTTTGAAAAAGGGGCCACTTTGGCATATTTTCAACGATAACTCGGTCATAAGGTGAGATACAAAGCTGAAGTTTGGTATATCGGATGTTTTTGAAAAAGACCTTCAAAATGGCGTATAAATTATTCAAATACAAGGGAGTTAGTTGATTATGTATGACAATGCGCCCACATCTTTGCGCGTCGTGATTATTATGTACTCGACTGGCAGACCCTTGCTACCGTCAGTATGGGCTGGCTTTTTACATATAATTTCTGATCAGTTAAAAGAATCCACTCTCAAAATTTGCGCCTTATGGGAGCAAGTTATGAAAATCTTTTTTCGACATTTTCACAAATTGAAGGGATGATGACACAATAAATTCGACTGACTGACTGACTTGGACAAAATTAAAGTATTGGACTGTGAAGTTGAGTGGTCGAAGGATGTCAAATATCTTGGTGTGACCCTGGACCATAGACTCAGCTTCACAAAACATATTAATACAAAAATTGGACAGGCTTACGGGATGTTAAATCTACTGAGACCTCTCTTGAACCAGAACAGCCCGCTAAGCGTGAAGAACAAACGGACACTTTACTTGACACTAATAAGACCGATACTGACATACGCCGCTCCAGCATGGAACGCGACGACTAAGACCAACTTACAGAAACTACAGACATTACAAAATAAGTCACTACGACTAGTACTTAACAAAATAAGGGACCCACTGACTAGACATTATTACTCTTCAAAATACATACACAAACAGACACAGAAACTACAGACATTACAAAATAAGACACTACGACTAGTACTTAACAAAATAAGGGACCCACTGACTAGACATTATTACTCTTCAAAATACATACACAAACAGACTGACGTACCGACAATACTCGACTATATAAAAAAGCTCACCGGAAATTTTTATCTAAAATGCGGGGATCATCCTAATATTAACATCGCGGGCCTCGGCCAATACACAAGAGACGATATTTGGTATGGCAATCACGCCATGCCAAAATATATACTGATCGACCCATAGCGGTAAACGAAAATTGGCTCGTCACAAATTTTCTCCCTTAGAGTGAATAAATTTTTATTATGTTTTTCTTTTTTGTATTATTACGTGTTATTATAAATAGTGCTATGTGATTTTTTTTGTGGATAAATTTTCTTTCCTCTTTTTTTGTCACACAAATATGAATTTATTTATATATTATGTATTAATTATTGTTTGCAAAACCAAATCCAATGAAGGATACAATACCTACGGGTAAAAAACCCATGTTATAAACTATGTACATACTTTTATATACTGAAATATATAGTCTTTGAATTGAATTGAAAATTGATGACACAATCGCGGAATGACTGCCAAAATGGTACTTTCTTTATGGGTCGATAATAAAATATTATTAAAAAAAATTTTAGCTCTGAGAAAACAGGTTAGTCAAATAGGCTCTTAGACTATAAAGCAAAAACTATTGTTATTGCAAATGTAAAACCAATTAATTCATAGGAAATAATATCGAGCATATTTGGAATAATTCTATTCATTAATAAAAAATATTTAAATATTTAAACTAAGATTAATCAATTTACCGTTCATTATGATGACACCATTCGTCATACTGCGCTTGTCCAGTGGCTTGATATGCAAAAAAGTTCCTCGGCTGCTTCATATACCTAATTAAAATAATAAATAAATTATTTTTTAAAAAAAGATGTCCAAGTTCAAGAGTGAAATATTTCCAATAAGAAATGTCCTGAGAGAATGGCCAATTATTCCAAACTTTTTTTTTTTAATTAAATCACTTTTCATATCCCTTGATTATTTTAGGATGTTCTTTTAGAACTTCAGACTATAAACTCTATCGTTAATCAAATTTGAATTTCAGTAAAATCGTCAAAAACAATTGCTAAACAATTAGTCATAAAAATGACTCAGCTGATCTATATCAGAAACAAATCAGCACGATTTACAACTAATAGCTTTTTGCAGTTTCGAAAAAAAATCGCAAGGTTCCTATGAACAATTTTGCACTCTTCTGCAAATTACATAGCAGAACAATGAGAGCCCCTATCAAGTATCATCAAATGGCTTTTGAATGCGTAAATTAAAGCAGTTTTTAAAAAAACGATGACAAAAGGCTCAAATACACACATGCGCATATGCATTTTAATTTAATACACTTAATCTCTTACCCGTAATCTATCATGTTAGCCTTTTCGTACTCGTTCTTTTGAATCATCTTTTGTATTTTCTTCTTGGGGCCATGTTCAAGATAATCATCAAATTCTCTTTCGTCATAACTAACATGACGTCCACTTTTATTCGAACTCTGACTCCTTAAGGAACTTCCAGTTCTGGAACCCCCTGCAGGTATTCGGTAAGATCCTTTTTTGTGCTTGGCAGAACTGCCTGATTTTGATCTGGCGCTATCTGAAGAATTAAAAACATATGATATTGTGAGGTTTTATTTCCTCAATATTTATTATTATTACTTTTATTTTTGGTCATTCTAGAACTCGCACTTGGTAACTGCTGTGAACCATTTTTAGACCTGCGTTTTGTACATGATGCTCCACTACCTGTTGCATTTTCATCTTGCTATAAAAAATAAATAATAATAAATGTTTAATAAAAAAGTGATCCAACTAGTAACTAATCAATTTAGTTCTTAAAGAAATAATCAGTTATTGTAGAAAAAACGAAGAATGGCAAACATGTTGAACTTAACTAATAGATCTTAAAATATAAGGATGATGGAAATTCTTATATTTAAAAGAAGCATATAATATTTTTTTATTAATCATTTATGAAAAACCTGTGATTTGCCTTTAGGCCAAGGTGTTCCAGCACGCGTCGATCTGAGATTTGATCTTCCACTAATTGCGTCTGTGCGATTACTTTCTGATATGTGTGTTTCCTGTGATATACGATTTTTATTGCTTTCATTATTAAACCCTAAAATCTTCTTTAAACGTCTCCAACTGTTTAATCTTTCCTGTGTTGCTGAATCTGGTCTGAGACCTCCTTTCAAACCCGTCGAGGAATTAAGGCGCTGGTTCTTACCAGTGTTGATGTAAATTCTGCGAGCCAGAGGACATATAGAGCTATCGTAGTGATGTAAGGAAGAGCTGTTTATAGCACAAATTTCACGCTGAACCCTTTCAGCAACAATGTACCTATTAGTAAAATTGTTTTAGGAATTATCTTAGGATGTACAAATTTACCTTGTTACCTGGTGATGCATTCTGCGATCGGTGGATACCGATGATATCTTTTCTTATAAGTTTCCATGGCATCACGATACACATGGTTATAATAAGTGTCGTAATCGATTTCAACAACTGCAGGAAGCGCCAAATTTTCTTCCTCGCTGTGGCCATTAGTGCATGATCCACTGGTGATAATGCCTTGTGATCTAGTAAAGTAATTGTTAAAATTAAATTAAAAGTAAATGCAATATAGCAGTAGAAAAATGGTTCAATGATTCAATCTACTCCTTATGAGCATTTGAAAAATATAATTAATAAATAAATAAAAAATTGGCAACAAATAAGGCAAAGGAACTCTGAAATGTAGCAGAAATGTTGTATGGTAAGATTAAAAGGTAAGATACCGAGCATTAGACATAAATAAAAACCTTGAAAAATATTTGTTACGCAATAATGTAAAGTTCACAGCCCATAGACTACCGTTTTTATCAATATTTATTAATCTAACCTGCGTTCTGAAGACTGGTTTTCCTGACAACTGTTCCCCACAGAATTCAGTATAATCTCATTTATAAGATCAGTATTAATTTCAATCGCATGTCGATTATCAGAACCTGGCTGGTCTACATCTTTTTTCTGCAAACGCATTTTTCCACAGGACTGATCATTGCTAAGCCACTTTTTTTCATTCAATCTAATTGGCAAATTTTCATCATCAACAATATAATTAGTAGAATTAACTAAAGATTTGATACCATTATCATCTGAGACTTACCCCATAATAAATTGATTTTTCAAGTGCAATTCTTGGTTATCTAACAAATATGCATTCAAGTTATCACTTTGACCAGATGCATCGTCATGTTTGTCAGGATAATATTCAGATTTATTTAAGTTTGATGAGTCTACATCTGTACCTGGAAGTATTTCGACTTCGCTTTCAAAGTCTTCAAAGTCAATTTCTTTTTCCAACAAGCCCTCATTCTCCTTAGTGTGTATTTCGCCCTTATCAGAATGACGAGTGATGTCACATGCACGTCCCGGTGGACGAAACAGTTTAGGGCGGTAATAATATCCAGTACCTTGAGATTCAAGATCAGATTGTATGGAATACGTTTTGGTACTATTGATGGTTTCGACTATTGATGTGTCAGTATTTATAAGTATTGTGGATGTTCCTACAATGATGGATAGATGCTATTGATGTTAAATATTTATGTTAATAAAGTACTGACCTTGTTCAACTGTTTTTGGATTTTTTGCATTGGTCATAGTCAACTGTTTTTGTTCATTTTCTGGATTTGTGACGTTAGAAGACATGTTGTAGTTCCAAAAATCATTATAAACCTGATTCAACAGAGTAGTTAGAGGTAGAAAATCGTATAAAGATAGATACCGTAGGACAGTTAGATATGGTTTCACTGATAAGGAAAAAGCTGATTTGAAATAAAAACACAAAACTTTAGGATTTCCTATTTCCAGTACACATAAATATTCTAATTAGCAAAATATTCCTTATACATTGGATAAGAACGCTCTTTATCGCTATGTTTTCGAGAAGACACAGTCACAAGTACACGAAGTGATTTCGACACACCTTTATATGTTTTTAGATCTTCCAAGAAGTTATATGGAACAAAGTTATTTTGATTTTTTAAGAAGTCTATTTTAGTTAAGTCTTGTTTATTAACGCATCATATAAATATTGGCTTGCATGCTTTTTGGTTTAATTTGTGATTGAAAACAATTTTTTTATTGCAAGATTAGGAATTGACTCTTCATACAAATCAAATTTGCATATTAATTTTGTGTATGGGAAGATTGAATAACAAATCTCCGATTTGTTTTTTTTTTTAACCAAACTGATTTTTCACCTTTGTCAACTTATAAAATACATGATATATCTCATGAATATATTTTCTTAGTGTTACCTCCGAATTGGCCAAAGGCTTTTCTTCAATATCAATATCAGTCTGTGTTTGTCCAGTAGCCTCTTTAGGTGGTGGAACTGGCTTTGGTCTAACATGACGCAATGAATCGAAATCATTGTAAGGTTTTTGTGATGCCAAATTAAGATCAGGAGAAATAATCTACGAGATAAAACTATTAAAACTAAAGTTATTGATAAAATGAATAAGAAAAAATTATTACCTTTGATGATTTCTTTGGACTTTTGGATTTGTCTTTGATTATATCTGTGTTGGATGACATTACTGCTCTGCCGTATGTTTTAATTTCTAAATGCTGATAACCCTATAATATATAAAACATTAACTAAATATACGTAATCTGTTAGTCCTACATTTATTTGAAAGCTAAAATGTTATCACATAATGTTAAAGGTTGGTAGTTCGTATCTGGTATTTTGCAAAAAATATGCATAAATGATCCATATACAGCCACACATAAAATTTTTATTGAGCATTATTTTCGCGATTGAGCTTTAATTATTAATGGCAACTCGGTGCATACAATTATTCAGTCATAGTCGACTTCAAAGCGATCAGTTTACACTAACATGACAATATATTATCAGATGTAGCAAAATATTAATTTAAAGCAAAACTATGTCTATATTACCTTGTAATTTTCTAAATTGTGATAATCTTGAGTTTTTTGATGAAACACTCGTTTTGTCTTCTTAGCATCAGACCACAATTTATTCTTGTATTCTGTTCTTTTCTTGTACAATCCTGGTAGTATAGTAATTATTTTTTTTATATTTGTGTATTTCATTTCTCAATCAATGTGTTTATTTTAATAAATAAAAAAATACGTCAATACATGCCATGTCAATATACTATAGTATATATCTAATGAAAAAATATCTCAATTTTTTTTATTTAACAATATTTTTCAAAACTAACCAAAGAAAACAAGATGTATAATTTACTAGTAAAAATCTTCTGACCACTGATATTCTTATCTATTGATCTGGTTATGATAGTCTTATCTATTGATCCAACCACTAGGCCGTCTTATCTATGAACTGAAATTCAATTTAGAACTTTCTTATTAATTGGGCTTTGATATTATTCTAGCGAAGTTACCCATGTAAATTGTGAGTAATCTAAGACGTGTTTTAAGCTTGTCACTTGTCATGGATTGTATTTCAACTGTTAAATTGTTCAATTGTATAAATTATAACTGAAAAATTTTCAAGATCATAACTATCAATTTTCCTCCGAATCATATAAGCCTGTGATAAATAATTAATAATATTATATATGATGCAAATTACCAATGTTACTCTCCAATCGCAAATCCACTGGCCTGCTAAAATCTGATCTACCGTTGTTGCGTTTTGACCATAGAGTGCGACCAGCCTTCTTCTTTTTGCATGCCGATACTAAAGAAAAATAAATTAGAGTCGCCGACGAGTTGTATTTAATCGTGTTTGCAGCAATTATAACGTTTTTCACATATTGCGCAGAAGCAATTGTAGAAATGTAAAAGAAAAGTCCAGCCGTTCTGGGCTTATAAAAAAAAGCCACAAACAATGTTTTATAGAAATCCAAAAATTGTTTTATGCAATTCACTTTATTCTTTAAAGCTATGCGCCATTAGTTTGACCAATAACGTACTACATGTTCCCATGATGCAACGTAAGTCCATAGCAATTTCCTGATGCCTCTCTCTCCCTGCTGGTCTTTTACCCCCGACCATAGAACATCTAGACTCCCCATGAGGTATTTGTGGTCTTATAGTCATGGCAAGATCTGTTGAAAAATCTTCATTTCTTGGACAAACTGAAGAAATAAACTGTGAAGTAGTTTTTTCCTCCAGCTTTTGGTGCTCATTTTCGATTTTGGTAGAGGAAGAATGTCGAGCACTACTGCTTGGTTTGCTCAACTCTCTGAAAATATACGTTTTCTAATTTTTCCAAAGATTTTGAAGACGCTATAAAATTCAATAAGATAAAATATTATTGTGGAGCAGAGATTATCTGTAATGTTGCACACCATAAAGTTATATTTTACAATATGCCAAAAAAATGAAGTTTTTTCAAAGTTAGCTTAGCAGATTTTATCAGAACGATTCACAATTTTATAATCTGTTCAAGATTTTTGTCGAAAACGTCGATAAAAAATATATTTTATATGGCCAAATTTCAAAAAACGGGTCTGAACGAACGTACGTCAGAAGTAAGAAGTAACCTTTACAAAATCTTAGCATATACCTAACAGTTTCCAAAATTTTTACGGCCATTAGATGTGAAAAATGATGAATAAAAAACCATAATAATTCTCATTTCTTGTGTGGTAAAAGGGTAAAATTACTTCGAGTGTGTGGTAAAAGGGTAAAACTGTAGCATAATATGTGTTTTTATATATGCTTTATTAAAAAATAAAAAAAATAATCCCAAAACTTAATCTTTGAGGTGACAAAATCTTATCACTTGATTTCAATCAAAATATGCAAAAACCTGTCTGGGGATGTACTTAACAGTTTCCGAAAACTAAACACTAAACGAAAACGTGTCAAATTATTACAAATTGTTTTTTATTGGTTGTGTTTGCACATATCCCTGTCTGTGCGTTCCGCTCACGACTATCGTTTTGGCGTTTATTTAGGTGCTTGCTGATCAAAGCTTACGGGCTGAAATTTTTTGAAATATATATAATCATGAGATTGCTATTTTCACTATTTTTTAATTAACTTCCCGTAGGGTAAGTTATTGTAATGGACCGAAAATCGGAATTGAAACTTTTTACATTTCTCGACGTTTTGAAGGTTTCTGAACATTTTGGCATACCTCAGAAAAATGGATGTGTGTGTGTGTGTGTGTGTGTGTATGCATGTATGGATACAAATTTCCAGTCACGTTTCCGAGCGCACGGATCAACTGATTTGAATGGTTCAAAAAACATTCGATTCCTATCGATAGGGAAAAGAGCTGATTAGTTTTTGGCAAAGGCAGGTCCAGCCGTTTTGAGGATACGGAGCAAAGAGTGCAGAAAATAGAAATCGACTTTTTGAGAGAACGGAGTATCCGATTTGAATGATCTAGAAAACATTTAATTAGGAATGATTGGGAGAAGTGTTTACTAGATTTTGGCAAAAGCAGGCGCAGCCATTTCGAAGATACGGAGCTAAATATGTAAAAAATGCCAGTTTTTGAGAGAACTAAGCGTCCGATTTGAATGATTCAAAGAACTTTCTGCTTGTTTAACAAAATAATAGATTCTGGAAAAAAAAATTTTTGTTTTATTTTTTTTTATTTTTTTTTGAAAAATTTTTTTGGGTATCGAAAATAATTCAGATTTTATTTTCAATTCTGACTATAGTTCTAATATACTTTAAAAAAATAATTTCAACTTTGCAATTCAGTTTATATAATTCCTATAAATATTAGACAATGTTACAATATTTATAATAATCTATTTGAAAACATTCAGTATTCCTCGAACATTTCGTTACGGTACGGGAAGTTCCAGCATTTTGCCTTAAGGCACGATGCCACCCACCCGACTAGTTTATTATTTTTTGTTATAATTTATTTTAGAAATATAATTTCGACGAGACTAAGAATAATCATTACCTGGGATACAGATGGCGGTCTCTCCCACTTGACCTGTGGCTATCGGAACTCAGGATGCATACTTCAGGTCTGTCCGCTTCCGTTTCTGTCAGGTCGCTCAACGACTCCTGTAAGAATTCATCGTTCATTAACGTTCTAGAAGAAGACATATTTTCGAAAATGATTTAGATAGCAGTTTAATGAAATGATAATATTAAGAGTTTATATGGCAACACATTTCTTAGAATTTATTTACTATGAAGTTACGTTTTATACTTTCAATTTTGAAAAAAATATATATAAATTAGTATGCACTTGTAAATTTTGAGTCAAATTTAGTATGACAGTTACCGCTTGGATTTTGTTTTAAGGTATCAATGAAAATTGTGGCGTATGACTTGACATGTCATATCGTCAAACAACAAACTAATTAATTACAAATGTATTTTCAAACCAATGTGGTTTTATGGGATTCAACTATGGGGCACCGCCAAAAAAAACAATATACAGATTATTCAGCGAGTGCAGAACAAGATCATACGGCAGGCACTGAACGCACCTAGGTACGTTCCCAACTGGTTGATTCACCAGGACAGCAACATGATGACGGTAAATGAAATAATTCAACAAAAAACAAACAACTACAAAAGAAGAATTGACAAACACCCAAATTACTTGGCACAAAAAGTATTCTCAGAAGCGCGCCCAACCAGGCTAAAACGAAAAATTCCCAATGATCTCATAAATTTGTAAACGCTAACATTAATATTATTATTATTATTTTTATTATTATTATTATTATTATTATTATTATTATTATGTTACTATTTCTATTATTGTTATGTTGTTATATTTTATTATTTTTCTAGTATTATTTTAATGTTCAGAAATTTTATTTATATTATTTATTAATTTTATTTTTATTATTATTTGCTTCTATTTTATATTAAATCATCATATTACGGATATTAGTTTTATGTAAATTCTATCCTTTGCACTCTTATTTATTTAAATTTATGTTATTATTTATCAATATTACTAGATGTTAATTATTTAACAGTTGTAATAAATATTGAAATTACAAAAACAATATCGACACATATATTATGCACAGGGGCGGTCCTACCTAAGTATCATTCAAGAAAAATATAATTTATTTGCATCCTTTACTAATCTTTGGACGTTTTAAAAATTTAACTTTAAAATAACAATCATACAATTTGGCCCCTACGATATCAATTAGGAGAAGTTTACGGTGCAATTTGGGATATTTAGAAATGATGAAAAATTAAATTTAAAAAAATCCAACACAAAGTACGGGTGTTATGTTTAATAATGAAAAACTAGATTTTTTTTGCTCCCTTGGCATAATTTGCTCAATAGAATAAATAGCATAAAACCCCCAAAATTAATAAGTAATATATTTCAATTCCCAAATAGCAAATTATACATGCATTAAAAACAATTAAAAAATTAAAAAAATTCTTGCAAACAATGATGAACTTACTTAAATTTATGGATGTTCTAAAAAGTTTGGATAGAAAATAAGAATTCAATTCAACTAGTGGTGCATGGCAGTTTTCTGCCAGTTTTCTGCGAGGGTATCCACAAAGCTCCGCGCCCGTGTCGACTAAGAACTTGCCTTAAGGCAAATTTCTGAAACTGCCCGTACAGTAATTAAACATTTTTAATGATCACTTTTGACCGCCGAATAACATTTGTAAAAAATTCTTTTATTTGATCGCCAAAACCGCTAGACCGCTAGTCTTCCCAAAAACTCTAACCATTTTTTTACTATATCAATACAAGTAATATGTTTTTTAACTTTTCATAGGGCAAATTATAATAATCGCATAAAAATCGAAAATGAAAATTTTTATATATCTTTACGTTTCAAGGGATTGTTGCGCAGATCTACCAATAGGTTATAGAATGATAAGAAATCTGCTCCAATAATGTTTTTTTCGACGTCGGCGATCACAAATTTCCAAGAAAAATTGCGTCTTAGATCGAAATTCAATATTAGCTGCACTGTCCCATAGGTCGCTATCTTCGTGCCATTCGTATACAACGTATAATTGGTACGCTGATGCTGCCCTTTTGCCAGTTTTCTGCGAGGGTATACACAAAACTCCGCGCCCGTGTCGACTAAGAACTCTTGTTTGGATGCCTCGTCTACCACTAATAGGCGGCTTGTTGAACTAATTTATTGACATTCAGGCGCCGCATTCATTGACTGCCGTTTATGTTTAAAGATTTAAATAAGCAGGGTTCATCACACTTCCGTGCTTTAGCTCCAAATCTTGAGTGGTACCTTCAGTAGCCACGTGGAGATGGACGTGCGACTTTCGACCTTGATGGTAAGGTTCGGTATCTGCCGGCTTCGGTGAGAGCTTGAACTTGTTTAGCTAACAAGTCTATCTTCGAGTTCAACGTGGCGTTCTGGTTTTGGAGATCCAAACTTTGTTCTGAGATGAGATTATTCATTTCTTTGAACGTGGATGGCATTCGTTTATTAATTGCTTGGATTTGGTGCTCCAACGATATATCGGCGATTTTATCCGCCTTGTCTGCAGTTTTATCTAGCTCGAGATTGTCGTATTCCGATATGATGGCTTGAATTTTTTCTGGTAGCCGCTTGATCCACAATATTTTGAGTCTTAATGATACTAACGTCGACTTTTGATCCGCCTAGCGTGCGCAAATGACGCAAAAACTGCGATGCCAGTCTGTCGCCAATTTTTTCTCTGTCCAGTAACTGTTCTAATTTGCGATTTTCGGACATCGATACCCTCTTGATGAGAGTATGTTTCAGAGTTTCGTATTTATTCTCGTTTGGCGCTTTCAAAATAATGTCTTCAACCATTACACCAAGGTAACATATGTAGGGCATTGACGTTATTTCTAGATTTGCTATCTTCAGCTTAATGGTCCGTATTATTTTTCTACTCGTGATAAGAACAGCTTCATTCTTTTGTTGTGCCCATTGGAAATTTGTTGTTTTCATCCAGCGATTAAACAATGGTGAAATCTCCAGTCTCAAAACCTAGAACAGAGCTTTACATAAATTTACAATTAAACTAGTGGGGTGTATGGCATCGTGCCTTAAGGCAAATTGCTGGAACTTCCCGTACCGTAACGAAATGTTCAAGGAATACTGAATGTTTTCAAGTAGATTATTATAAATATTGTAACATTGTCTAATATCTATATGAATTATATAAACTAAATTGCAAAGTTGAAATTATTTGTTTAATGTATATTAGAACTATAGTCAGAATTAAAATTAAAATCTGAATTATTTTCGATATACAAAAAAAAATTTAAAACAAAAAGATTTGAAAAAAAAATTAGAAATTTTTTTTTCTAAAATCAATTATTTTGTTAAGACAAGCAGAAAGTTCTTTGAATCATTTAAATCGGACGCTTAGTTCTCTCAAAAACTGCCATTTTTTGCACATTTAGCTCCGTATCTTCGAAATGGCTGGGCCTGCCTTTGCCAAAAACTAATCAGCTCTTTTCCCTACTAATATGAACCGAATGTTTTTTGAACCATTCAAATCGGTTGATCCGTGCGCCCGAAAACGTGACTGGAAATTTGTATCCATACATACATACACACACACACATTCATTTTTTCTGAGGTATGCCAAAATGTTCAGAAACCTTCAAAACGTCGAGAAATGTAAAAATTTTCAATTTCGATTTCCGGACCATTACAATAACTTACCCTAGGGGAAGTTTAGAGCATCTTCAATAGTTGAGGTCCTGTATATCCATTGATTCGCAGAAATTATTAAAAAGTTTAGACGCTTTTCTGAAAAAAGCAGTATCAGAGACGAAGAAAAATATTTCACAGCTAAGTAATACTCAGTTATAGCCAAAAATTGCTGTATTTGTGAGATATCACATATAATTAGTAACAATAGATATTTATAATTTGAAGGGGATGGTACCATTGTATTTCTTGAAGTCAAAATTAATATATTCAAAAATGTAATAAAAACTGTTGGTTTTTAATAAATTAATCAAAACGTTGTGGAATTTATGATTGCTTAGTTGACGTATTTGTAAAGGTAATAAATTGAATAGTTGAATATCAAAACCATCAATTGAATTAAAAGTAGAATTAAGCTTAAAAGTCGATCCTTTGATAGTTCTATTCCTTGTGACATAGTGGAAATTGGACATGGAGGATAAATTAAAGTACTGGGTATTATTTTTTATAAAGAGAAGTGTAATAAGTAGGAATATGTTAGAAACGGTAAGAATGTTATACTTCTGAAAAATATTTCTACAACTTGTCATCGAATTAAGAGAGAACCTGATTCTTAGTGCTCTTTCCTGAAGTTTGAAAACATGTTTTAAGGATGCTGAAACACCCCAAAATTGAATGTCGTAGACCAAATGCGAGTAGAAGTTGGAGTAATAGATAGAAAGAAGACAATTTAAACTAATTTTAGATTTAAGAACTCTTAACATAAAACAAGTTCTAGAAAGTTTAGGTATTAATGACAAATAAATATGATGATCCCAATTTAGTTTTTTTTGAATTTGAATTCCTAGGAATTTAGAAACGGCAGAAAAATTGAAGATGACATCATTAATAATTAGGGAATTGATCTCGAAACGACATTATTTTAGTTTTATCGTTATTAAGTAAAAGGTTATTAGAGTTGAACCAATTAGAAACTGCAATCATTGATTGGTTTAGTTTAAAACTGACTTCCTCAAAAGATTTTCCTTTAATAATTAAACTTGTATCATCGGCAAAAAGAATAAATTTGCAAAGATCGGTACAATTAGGCAAATCATTAATATAAATTAAGAATAACAAGGGACCAAGAATAGAGCCTTTTGGGACTCCGAGTTTGATATTTAACTTATTAGATTTTACTGTGGGGTCTTGATCATCAAGATAAACTGATTGTGTTCTGCTAGATAGATAAGATGCGAATAGTTGAAGTGGTAAATCACGCACACCATATTTTTCTAATTTATTAATAAGGATATCATAGAAATACTATCGAAAGCCTTTGAAAGATCACAAAATACTGTCACGCAATAAGAACCTTCTTCAAAAGAGTTAATGATATTATGAACCAATGTGTAAATTGAATGAAAAGTTGAGCGGTTTTGACGAAAATCGTGCTGATTTTTAAAAAGAATGTTATTTGCAGACAGGAAGTTATTAAGTCCATTATACAATATTTTTTCAAAAACTTTATTAAAAGTGTTCAACAAAGAAATGGACCTATAATTATTAATAATATCAGTAGGACCTTTTTTATAAAGAAGTCTAATTTTTGAATGCTTGAAATGAACCATCACTAATAGCATTGTTGAAACATAATATAAGTTTATCAATAAAAAATGGAAAAAATGATTTAAGAATATCCGATGGTACTCCATCAGGACCAGAAGAGTAGGTATTTTAGAGATATAATATAACGTTAGAGAGTTCTTTGTTAGAAATAGGGTAAAGATATAATGATTTGGAATTTACGGTGATTTTTGAAAAAAAAGCGCTGGAAATAACCGGGTCGACTACTATGTTTGATGTCATATCGAGTACTTCATTAACAAAAAAATTATTCAAAGAGTTTGCAATTGTTTGTTTATTTTGAATTGTTACGTTATTTATAGTTAGAAAATCTATTTCAGATGAACACAATTTTAAATTCACTTCAGATTTAATGAGAGACCACATTGCTTTTTGTTTGTTGCTAGATTTCGTAATAATATTGTCATTATACATAATTTTAGCAATTTTACATAAGTTATTAAATATTTCTCTATATTCCAAAAAGTAAATCATGAATTTTAAGTCGTTGTTGTTTTTGGATATTCTTTCTAATTGCAGTAACTTATTATAAGGAATATTTAACCCTTTGGGGGACCAAGTGCGCAGATCTTTGCTTAAAGAACTCTTAGACTTTAATATTGGAAATGCGAGATTAAATTTAGACAAAAAAAAGAAGTAATAAATACCTCAAACGTAATATTTTGATCCAATGCTAATAATGATTCTTGCTCTAAAAGTGTTCTAAATTTTAGTTTATTTGTATCGTTAAATTTGCGTTTATATTTAAAGATAGCTTTTGATGATTCTATATTGTTTGGGATATTAAGAATATTGCCTTAATGGTCAGAGAGGCCGTGGGAACAATGTAGTTACTATTTTATTCAATAGCAGTGGTCAAGTTGGTGAAGGCAATGACTGACTTTTGAGGCGAGGCATTTCGATCATATAAGCCCTTCCCCATGGAATAATTCCCCCAATAAATTCTTAGGTGTTCTCACATCTGAACATGCCACATACAATTGCGAAAAACATTGATTTTCTAAATCACGTCTGAAATAAACATCGTTCGACCCTAAGATTTATTTATGACTATAAAAAAATGCCATGATTCGGGAACGGCCGAATGGAATTTAATTCAGCTCAAGGAAGTGTCCTAGGTCTGTACTACCCACTATTTTATTTATTTCATGGTAAATCTTAAGCGTACAAAAAATTTCAATCATTTAAATACTAAATAGTATGGTATATTCTGATAGTGCCATTGTAATTTGTGGTAGAAGAACCACTTCTTTAAATCTCTCAGTTGAAATCGTTTTTTTATTTATATTTCCTTTATATTATCTGTCTAATAACTGAACGGGTATTGCATTAACTCGAAAGATGCAAATACGCATTTGACTAATCTTCAATCACAGATTATATAGCGGCATTCAGCTATATCTATTAAATTCAAAAACTTCGTTGAATAAAACACAATATCATTCGCAATAAGAACAGTTTCTATTGCTTTGCTATTTATTTATTTATTTATTTATTTAAATATATAGCCCACAGATTTCTCCAAGAGGACTCAAAAATACAATTATTTGCTATGCCTGGTCAGCATATTCTTAGCTCCTGGTATAGCACGATCACTGAGTCAGTTATGATCCAATTAATTTCTTTGTATATTCGGTAACATATCATGAATTAATTCATTTTTCTTTTGAAAAACAATGTAGGATTTTTTTGACACTTTTATGCATCCGGTATTTGGTTGCGGTCGTATTTTGCTATTTTCAATACCATGGTTGTCAAGACAGCGGAGTTTTGTGCTAATGAATCTCAAGATTTTTACAGAGAATTGCAATTATGAGCTGCATTGTTCTGGCAATATTGCAGCAATTTCTTGCTGCAATTTGTTCTGGCAAATGATTAGTTAGTTCTCAACATTTACTTTTTGCATATCTGATGTGCTTGTTATAAGTGTTTGATTTCTTATTTGAAATTGATTCAAAATACAATTGATTCATATTGACAGCGAGACGTTTTTGTTAGATTTTTGCATAGGCAGGTCCACCCGTTTGGTAGATGAAGAGCAAAAAGTGCTAAAATTTACAGTTTTTGTGAAAACGCAGCATCTAATTCCAATGATTTAAAACACATATTGCTTGCATTGACAATGCTTAGAATAGATTAGTTTTTGAGAAATAAATTGTTTTTTTCATCTCAAAATTCCACTTTTTTTTAATTTTCTTTTTTTTTATATTGAAAATCATCAGATTTTTTTATTTTAATTCTATCGAAAATTCTAAAGCTCGCTTATATACTTGAAATAAATAATTTTAGCTTTGCAATTCAGTTTATAAAATTCCTATGAGGTTTGTTTATTTACTTTTCATATAAACACGTATAAAGACCGTCGTTCAACTTACATTTCATCTACTAAATATGAATAATGAAAGTTACAATATTCATAATAATCTATTTGAAATCAATTAAAATCATTCCAATATTTAATTACGGTACGGTACGGTACGGCAAGTTCCACCAGTTTGCTTTAAGGCATGATGTCTACTTATATTAAAAATTGTATTCTATCAAGAAGAAAACTAGAGTAATAATTATGAGACCACTTTAGTGATATAAAGATTTATTAATCAAATAATAATAAAAATAGTACAAAATAATTAACATATTGTGATGTCTTATGATATTTTTATTAAAAATCGTGATTTTATATTATTATATACACTATGTTTTAAACTAGAGTCGTTACCTGAAAAACTATATTTTAAAACTAGTACGATTAATTTGTATTTCCTATTTTTATACACCACGATTTCTCAGATCCTTTACTTTATAGATTCTTACTAACCAATGCTCGGTTGTGTAGGCTTCTTCTAGTACATCGAGTTCAAAATCTTTATTGCCAATTTCTGCTGAACGTACACGGTCGTAACCTGGAGGCTTTCCTATATATGACACAAATTCATGATATAATTAGCATGACACAATTTATGATATAAAATCATCAGATGAATTTAAATTTAGCTCATAAATCATTACACACATCACACTTTCAAAATTTGTTGGAATGTGCATGGTTAGAAAACATATTAAACTATATGACCTAAATTGACAGATTTTCTGCTATGTCATGTAGAATATATATTTACAAAAATCAAATACAGTCAACCGACCCTTAACACGATCCTCGAAAAACGCGGTTCCCTCCAAAATATGACATCCCTCCGATATTACGAACTTCCTATTCCTATTACACGATTTCGTTCATACAGCCCATAAGTTCTTTGCGCAATCAATGAATAACTCTGGTATTAACCAGACATTAAAAGGGTATTAATTAATGTAATGAATCGAGAACAGTCAAGTAGAGTTTAATTCTGCTCTCATCTTTCAGCTAGATATATCTTATGCTCTTATCTTATGCTAGATTATATCATAGCTGTGTACGGCATCGGTTTTTGTGTTATTCCACATGTTCTATACCACATTTTGATGGATTAAGTATTACTAAAAAAAATCTGAACCGTCATCATGTCGAAATATAAGGAAGGCTAGGAAAAGATTTTAAAAAATCATATTATAAAATAGCGGGGACAAAATTCACGTCTGCTGAAGAAACAGGCGATAATCTCTTCAACAAAGTTGAATGATTTTACAATTCGAACCTTAAATAAAATAATCTATAACATAAAAATGAATCGTAAAATGTGTTGGTAAGTACATAACTCAACAACGCCTGGACCAATTTGGCCAATTCTTTTTTTAAAATTTCGTTCGTTTTGGATACTAAGAGCGTCAATAATCATCAACATGGCGGCAACTGGCGGTAACACATATTGTGTAAATTTTATTACTTTCTGGATTAATTAGCTCAACAAAAAATAATTGTAATCTACAGCTTGCCGTTTTTGCGGGATTATAAAGAATTTAACAATTAATAAATAAACGAAATTTGGTTAGCTTATGCTTAAGTTGGATTCGTTTTGACAGATAGTAAAAACTGACGCTCACGCTTTCGCTGCCCTACCTCTGTGGCGTGAGCATATATGAGCGCAAAGTATGTGCTACAAACATGCTACGATGATGCTACGACTCAGCCATGAGCGTACTTATCCATCCACTTTTTGAAAAATATCGAACGATATAAAAAAAATCTAACTTTCGAATTGTATAAACATGAATACAAAGCAACATCTGTCGGGTCAGCTAGTTACAAATAACAATAAATATGTCCCCAGAAAACCATCTATAAAATAAACTTTTGAAAGCGCGAACATGATTGAACTGTATACTGCGTCGCGCCAATTTTTAAATAAGATGTCTTTGTCACATTGTCCATACATATCATTTCCTCCAGTTATCCCCTTTTTCTGGTTGTATTCCTAGGTCTCTGTGAAACGCGATAAAAATTGTGCCATTTGTACTAAATCCGAGTTTCTCATAGCACGGCCCCATAAAACATGATATCAAGTTTCGGTAAGAGGCATTACGAATAAGCCTAAATTGTATGTTAAATACGAGTTTTTTAAGCACGTTTCTCATACTACACGATACGCACTTGCCGCGTTAACGGATTGTTGACTGTACTGGTGAGAAGTTCTCAGCCACACATAAAATTAAATGCTTTTAATAATATGCAAGGTGGCTTACCTCCTTCGGTGTAAACCTCTCCAAATCTATAGTAGCACATTTTGTACATTAAAGAATTAAGCAGAGTTTGTGAACCTTCCCTATCTACTCTAAACTCTCCGCTTGGTGAATAATAATCCCACTCTTTGATATGGGCTCCTCTGTCAGTACTGCCTCCAATGCGCACCATCCATAAGAATTTATTGATATCTAAAAAAAGTTTAAAATAATTCATTCATTATTTTACACATGTAATATAAATCAAACGTCCACCTACCATCAGAAGAATAACCAGTTAGTCCTCCAAATATCACTAGTACATAATCAACATCTAGTTCTCTCATTATTTCGTAGGCTTTGTCTTCAGTGCTTGCCATGGCTTGACCGACCCGAGAAATGTGCGTGTTGTTCCAAGTATTATTGTCAACCAGGATTGTACGATTGGCCATTGCCGTTATCTGGTATCCATAATCCCACCATGACATCACACGAGCATCCTAAAATACATTAAAAATAGACTATGATAAATAAAAGTATGCAGTGGTTAATTACTCTAAAGAAAGTTACCACAACGAAGCTCGGTCTGATTTATATATAATTCGCATACCTGAGGTGTATTCATCTGCAGCCAATAATAAGCTTCTCGGAAGTCATCAAATATAATTTTTCCACCATCATGTGATTTAGCTGATAGAACTATGCTTGGAGAACTGTAAGCTTCAGCGGTCACCCAAGTGCAATGATAGGTATACGATATCAACAATAATGTCATTATGCAGACAAAGGCTGTTGCTATCTGGAAAACAGAAAATATTGTAAAATAAAATTATTGAAAAAACCTGTTGATGGAACGAATCTAGTTTCAAAACGTTGTAATTAAACATTTACAAAAAACAAATTGTTTTTTATTTATTGAATTTATTGTTCAATTAGGCATTGGAAACAAGCATTAAATGTCAGTGATTCCTTTATTTTAAATAAAATATTTTTAGGAATTAAACGAGATGTAGCTCATCCGAGGCATGTTTAATTTCTGTAAAAATTGTAAGCGTGCGACGCAAAAATTTTTGAAAAAACTCCACACGTGTTAGCAATAAAGAGTACAGTGTTTGTGATAGTGTGAGCATAGCGCGGTATTCGATAAAAATTGGGAAATATTATTTAAAACATATTGGTAATTTTTGCAGAGGAAGCTAGTATCAGTTCGCCTATTAATACTAAATTTGTCTAAAAAAATAAAAGCCAATTCTGCATAGCGTCTTTGTGAGACTTTCGACTCGTGATAAAGAACCTTTGCATAAACATCACATTGAACGCATGATTGTTAACTTCCCGTAGGGTAAGTTATTGTAATGGGCCGAAAATCGAAATTGAAAATTTTTACATTTCTTGACGTTTTGAAGGTTTCTGAACATTTTGGCATCCTCAGAAAAAATGGATGTGTGTGTGTATGTATGTATGGATACAAATTTCCAGTCACGTTTTACGGCCGCACGGATCAACCGATTTGAATGGTTCAAAAAAACATCCGATTCCTATTGATAGGGAGATGAGCTGATTAGTTTTTGGCAAAGGCAGGTCCAGCAGTTACGGAGATAAAGAGCAAAGAGTGCAGAAAATAGAAATCGAGTTTTTGAGAGAACGGAGCATCCGGTTTGAATGATCTAAAAACATTCAATTAGTAATGATTGGGAGAAGTGTTTATTAGTTTTTGGCAAAGGCAGGCCAAGCCATTTCGAAGCTAAATGTGTAAATAATAGCAGTTTTTGAGAGAACTAAGCATCCGATTTAAATGAGTCAAAGAACTTTCTGCTTGTCTTAACAAAATAATTGATTTTGGAAAAAAAAAATTGTTTCAACTTTTTTTTTAAAAAAAAAATGTATATCGAAAATAATTCAGATTTTATTCTTTAATTCTAACTATTGTTATAATATACTTTAAATAAATAATTTCAACTTTGCAATTCAGTTTATATAATTCTTATAAATATTAGACAATGTTACAATATTAATAATAATCTATTTGAAAACATTCGGTATTTCTCGAACATTTCGGTACGGTACGGAAAGTTCCAGCAATTTACCTTAAGGCACGATACTATACACCTCACTAGTTAGATTTTAAATTATTCAATATAGCTTTCTTCGAAGACGATATCATGATTATAGCGAACTTCGAACTTTTCGAAACCATTTTTGTAGTACGATTTGTACATCGATTTGTAGTACGATTTGTCATAAAATTCATAATTTGGTAACGAGCATCCTTCTGAGATCGCTGGAGAACAGATCTAGAAAATATAGGGAACCAATTCAGAGCCCAATTCATGTTTTTTTGCCAATGTTTTCACGGATTTGTGACTTCGTGACATTTTTTCGATTACGATCTTCCAATGCTACAATAACGTTATTTAATAGTCACTGTTGATGGTCTAGCCTCTAGCCTTTTTCAAGATAGTGGATAAAGATCATTCCCAGGAAATCCCAAAAACTGACGCCATAACTTCCATATTACATAGCTACATCGTCTATGTGTTATCACACGGACTTATTGAGTGACGTAATAATTATTAGTTTATTACTTCTTTTTGCATAAATTTAATCTCGCATTACCACTATTAAAGTTTAATAGTCATTTGAACAAATATCTGTGCACTTGGCCCACAAAAGGTTTAAAAATTTCTTATCATAAGTTCAATTGAAAAGGATTGAAGGCTGAAAGAAGCAAGAAAGTCTTAAATTTTACGATTTACTAGCTGTACCCATTCACGCTTCGCCGTGTTTTATCTTCTACAATATAAAAATGAACCGCAAAATGTGTTGGTAAGCGCGTAACTCAACAACGCCTGGACCAATTTGGCCAATTCTTTTTTTAAAATGTTCGTTGAAGTCGAAAGATGGTTCTTACGGCGAGCAAAAATCGAATAATTGCCGGGAAAACCAAAAACAGCCCTTTTCTTTTTCACATACAAACGTTTTCTAACTAAAACGTAGAATCAATTTGAGCATATTATTTTTTTTATAATGCGTAAATAAATAACGTGAATTAGAGAATTTATAAAGGTAAACTGGTGGACAGGTAAATGTAAGGATATGTAAAATGGTAGAGTGGACAACTGGCAGATAGACGAACATGTAGATAAATGAACACGTTGACAGGTTAATTGGTAGACATGTAGAACGGGATGACAGGTAAATTGGAAAGCAGGTTGAATAGGTAAATTGTTGAACAGATAGCAGTAAACTTAAACTAAATGTAATAAATACATATCTTTGTTTAATTCTTTAATTTAAACTAAATCATGGCAAAGCGTGAATGGATACAGCTAGTTTTCAATTAAAAATTTAAACAAAAATGCATATTTGTTACATCTAATCCACCAGTTTTCCCGTTTTCCAGTATACTCATTAAGTAATTAACAGTAGTTGGTCATTTCTGCTTAGTTTTTAAATAATTCTGCAATTAGTTTTTGAGATATTATTTATGCATAAGTGTGGAATTATAACGTGTAATATTCATCATGTATTTAAACATTCCATAACTAATTTGAATTATTCTATAAAAATGTATCTGTAATATATTTGAAAATATATCTTGTTCTTCGCATGTTTTGTTCTTATTTCCAATATTAAAAATTATTCAGATTTTCTTACTATATATACGTACAAATCTAGAAGTAGTACTTGGGGTTAATTTACATGTTGTACATGTTCTGCCATCTATTTTCCTAAATTCAATTTTCAATCAAGGTAACGTCAAATCACAGGACATAGCGATCTATTTATGCTTATTCATCTATGATTGCGACGTTGCGACAGTGAATAAACACACCGAAAGTAATAAGGAAGTGAAACCCATTGGCATTAAGATACAAGTGAGCAAGAAATACAGCACATTCTAGTACATACAATGGCGACTCCGACTACGCACATCAAGATAAACAACAACACGTGTTCAATGAATCACTCATTATCCTGGAAAGTGAGTCGATTATAAGCACCACGGCAGAGAACAGGTAGCACCAGCAAACAATATGGCAACCGCCATACACACTAGCCCCCGGCCGCAGACAATGCACTAAACAAACATGGCCACAAGCAAGAAAAATTAAAAAAAAAAAAAACAATCAAGAAACCCACATCGCATCTCAACTTAATAGTTATACATTATCTTTGGCTCCTCATGTTGGCAGCACTGCGCGGGGATTCACTGATTCAAATCACTCTCTACTGTCTGCTACCAAACAGCCAACATCATAAATTACAATACTTTTCCTTTTAATTTTTAATACTCAAATATTATGTACTTTTTATAAATAATAAATATAGTGCATACATACACACACCGCACGCGACCACACACGTCCATTTTTCTGAGATATTGCAAAATGTTCAGAAACTTCTGAAACGTAAAGATATGCAAAAATTTTCAATTTTGTTTTTAAGACGATTACAATACCTTACCCTAAGATAAGTTATTTATGTATGATGATAATATTATTATGAATTCTAACAACTAACAAAAAGCGTGTTCCTCTGAACTAGATTTTCTAACTATAAATAACGTCAAAATTATCAATAAACAATTACTTGCAAATTCTTTGAATATTTTTTTGTGAATGAAATATTCGATATGACATCAAAAATTTAAGTCGACCCAGGTATTTCCAACTCTTTTTTCTCAAAAACATCCGTAATTTCAAGAACATTATATCCACACTATTTCTAACACAGTCCTCTCTTATTATCTTTCAAAAACACCTACTCTTCTGATCCTGATGGAATACCGTCAGATATCCTTAAATAATTTTTTCCATTCTTCATTGACAAATTTTCAATATGTTTTCATATTCCCATCATTTCAAACATTAAAAGAATTAGACTATAATATTAATTCAAAAGCCCATATCTTTGTTAAACACTTTTAATAAAGTTTTTGAAAAAATATTGTATAATAGTCTTAATAACTTTCTGTATACAAATAACATACTATTTAGCAAGATTTTCCTTAATACCGCTCCACTTTCCATTCAATCTTTACATTGGTCAACGATATCATTTATTCTTTTATAGAAGGTTCTTTTTGCACGACAGTGTTTTGGGACCTTCTTGAAGCTTTATAACATTTCCAATGAAATTCTTATTGATAAATTAGAATTGGAAAAATATGGTGTATGTAGCTTAGCACTTCAACTATTCACATCATATCTATCAAATAGAACACAATCAGTTTATCTTGATGATCAAGACTCCACAATAGTATCAAATAAGTTAAATATTTCACCACTTATAATTTATATTAATGATTTGCCTAATTGTTTAATTATTAAGGGAAAATCTTTTGAGAAAGCAAATTTGAAACTATACCGATCAATGATTGCTATTTCTAACAGGTTTAACACTAATAACCTCTTACTTAATGTCAATAGAATTAATAGCAATATTAATTCCCTAACTATTAATTATGTCCTCTTCCAATTTTCTGCCGTCTCCAAGTTCCTAGAAACTCAATTTCATAAATCAGAAATTAAATTGGGATAATCATATTTATTCATCATTAATACCTTAACTTTCTAGAACTCGATTTATGTTAATAGTACTCAAATCTAAAGTTAGTTTAAATTGACCTTCTTCCTATCTATTACTCCAACATCTACTCGCATTTAGCTTACGGCATTCAATTTGGGGATTTTGAGCATCTCTAAAATATGTAATAAAACTTCAAAAAAGAGCACTAAAAATCATGTTCTCTCTTAACGCGATGACAAGTATACTTGACGGCCGCAATATGCCACACAGAGGCGGGCGTCACGTTTCATCGACGGCTTTAATATGAACGCTCAGCGTTCAATAGGCGACGTACCGAAGGGGTGAAAAATAATCCACAGTAATCTTTAATTTATCTTCCATGTCTAATTTCCACTACGTTATAAGGAATATGATGTATTCCACCTTTTAATTTATTACCCTTGCAAATATGCCAACTAATCAATCATAAATTTCACAATGTTTTGGTTAGGTTACTAAAAGTCAACATCTTGTATGACATTTTTGAATATATAAATTTTGTCTTCAAGAAATAGTGGTACAGTCCCAAGCCAACTAGAAGTGCATATCATCAATTAAAATTTTTGAAAAACTTTAAAATATTTCGAAAATATAAAAATTTAAATGTTTGAAAAAATTGATTTTTTTAGATGTTGAAATTTGAAAATTTAAAACTTTTTATTTTCAAAGAAATCGCGCAGCGTAGTTATTTTAGAGATGAAATACCGAAGCGCGCAAGCGCAACGTTGCAGTTTAACGGATAAACATTGGTATGGAACCCAGAAAGGTAAACAATATTTGAACTTATTATTAAAATCTCTAAAAACTATCTGATAATTTGATGTACATGTCTAATGATAATTTTTGACTGCGACAAAAATTTGTATCCACACACAACATATAATAATGACAATTGGGTAATTATTAATGGTAATAAAGCACTAAGTGTAAGACTCACTTTTTTTATAAAATATTGCTTTAAGTTTCTGTAATCAGAGACATTTTTTTATTTGGCAAAATAAAACTAACTAATTAAGATCATAAGCTGCATTTTAAATATCCGGTCTATTTTTTTTACTACTTGCCTGCTTTCTTAGTGGTGATCGACTTTCCAATTTCTTAGCTTTTCTATCGCTGACATCTTTTCTTTTGAATCCACCTCCTCCGCCTACATTTGTTGTGTGTCCAGTGTTGTCATCGAGTTGCTTCATGTATGTGAGGAGGAGCGATGATACAGCAATTCCTGATAAGATACACATGACTGGGGCTAGGACAAGCATCAATCGGACCATTACACCCTGATAACAAAATAATAAATAAATATATACTCCAAGGTAACTTCTTCGCAAAATGAATAATCAATATTTACTAGGAATGTAAAGTTTTACATTTTGAAGAGAATTTTTTATTACATTTTGAAAAGATTTTTTCGAAAATTTCATAAGCCTTTCCTTTTGTGCATTTGGTACGTAGAATCTTCATTTCCTGAACAAAATATAAATATTAAAATTGCTTAGAGAAGTTTCTCCGATCTGCCTTACCAAAATTGTAATCAATTTTACATTCCATCAATACAAGTAAAATGTTTTGAATCATTCAAATCGGGCGCTCCGTACTATTATACATCAGCAAATTGATCAGCACGTTTCCTCATCAATAGAAACCGAATGCGTTCTGAATATTACAAATCGGTTGATCTGTCCTCCCGAAAACATGAACGAAAAATTGTATAACAAAACATACATACATACACACACAAGCTCGCGCGCGTCCCACACATACATCCATTTTTTATAAAGTATGCCAAAATATTCAGAAAACTTTGAAACGTAGAGATATGCAAGACATTTCATTTTTGATTTCTTGTGATTACTATAACTTTTCCTACGGAAAGCTAATCAAATAACGGTATCATAGATAAAAGTAGGATATAACAGTATAGTATTCTTGTAGAGCAATCGCTTCTACGATCAAAAGCATTCGCCTTTACGACGCAAAATAATCGCTTGTTTATACTTCGATTCATGTGAAAATAATAAAAATAAGCAATTGTGACGTGAAAAACTGTTTATTTCTACAATAAAGTCTTTGCTTTATAATACGATTAAACTAATAAATGCTATTTAAATACATAAACTAGTGGTGCATGGCATCGTGCCTTAAGGAACTGCACCAAAAATTAAAACCTAAAAAAAAAATTCAAATTTTCTTTAGAACTTTGAAAAAAATTTTTTTGAGAAAAATTTACCTTTTTGCAAAATTTGATTTTTTTATACTCTGATATTTGGAAATTTTGAACTCTTTTTTGAAGCAATCGCGATACGTTAACTGCGTAGAAACAAAATGTGGAAGCACGTAAGCGCCGCGTCGAGGTCTAGCGGTTAAATATTGATACGGAACCTATGAAAATGTAAACAAAGTTTGTTATTATTATAAAATGTCCGGTAAATTAATGTGCATAATTCTAATGATCATTTTTGTCCGCCGAATGGCATCTTTTAACTTTTTTTTATTGGATCCCTGAAACCGCTAGACCTACCTTCACAAGAATTTCATATGTTCTTCATTTCGTTAATACAAATAAAATGTTTTTTGAATCATTCAAATCGGAAGCTTCGTTCTCTCAAAAATTGAATTACCATTTTATGGCTGGACTCGCCTTTGCCAAAAACTAACTATATATATAAATATAAATATATATATATATATATATATATATACATAATGCTAATTTAGGTTTCCATATTTGAAATTTTAAATTATAACACACTGATGATGAGACAAACCTAGTCTCGAAACACTTGTGAACATTATTATTTAATAAATTAGTGCAAAAAAGGGTGTTGTTTGTTCACATTTCCAAATTAATATATATATATACTAGCTGACCCGACAGACGTTGTTCTGTACCTACGTCTACAATTTTTCAATATTTTATACTAATATTTACTGCTTAGTTAAAAATAATAATTACTGTTTTTTGAATTACTATTTACACCAATATATAAGTGATGTTGAATGTAGAACTGTTTCAAATAAAATGATTGTTCTCAATTTCCACAGTTAACACTTTAATTATTTATTTAACAAATATTAAAAAATGTTCAATAAAATTGTATATTAAAAATTATACACTGCGATTTATAGAACAAATTTATTTCCAATAGCTCAATTTATTTTATTGCATTTAAGGGTTATATAGTATTTTTAGCCATACCTGTAGATGTGGATGTATAAATGAATGATTTTTTGTTTATTCACGACTAAAACATTGATTTTCCAAATTTATCACACTAAAAATGATCGTCTGCCTTTTTGATTTATGGTCATAGCATAAGATACTCATGTTGAAAATTTAAATCTTTTAAAAAGTACAACAAATTCAGAAAGAATTAATATATAGCATTCGCGGCAAAGGTGCAATATCACCTTTTATTTTTCTCACCCAAAATAATTGCTTCAATAATGTTGCCTATAATTTTTATAATTTTGTACCATATTTTAACTGGCTTTAAGTAATTTTAATATCTAAATTGCATTTTTTTCTCTAATAAATCAATATACATTATTGCTTAAGTTTATATTTGAAGTGAATTAATTTGTCAAATCCTGTTCACATGTGCTCTATTCAACTTACGATCAACAAAATTATTGCTCTGTAAATTTTTTTTACTGTGCTCCAATTTACTTGATATTTTGGAAATAGGCTAATCTTTATCTTAATTTCAATGTTTTTAACAATTTGCACTCCGTCACCATCCACAGCATTAATTGGATTATTACTCTTTTAATTCTGATTTTATCAGAACTTGTAATACACTATTTTAAAGGTGATTAAATGAGCTACAACTTTCTCTATCATTAATTTTACCGTAACTTCTCTTATTGTAAAACGGCGAAGGGTTAAAGGGCTCGAAAGACCTCTGGTTGGACAGCTCCTTAATTAATCATACATCTATCAATATTTGTGTAACGAAAAAATAATAAACAATAATAATTAGTCAGAAAAATACCTCGAATTTTCTTATATATATACTTTTATACGTATTCTTTCAGAGGTATTATGATGAGAAATTGGTTGTTTTTTTTTAAATGTTTTTTTTTTCATGAAATCATGAGTTTTTTAAGAATCATTTGTACTAAAGTTGTGGTATTTTCTAGAATCCATCAAGATCTCTTAAACCAAGTTAATTCTAGATTGAATACGATTATTTTTAATTTTGGTGGATATGGCACTCAAAGTATTTGATTTAAATGAAAAAAAAAACATTGCATGCGTCCTTTATCTGCATGATAGCTCACTCATTTTACACGCAGAAATACTCATTTTAAAGCTTATTTTGAGCACTATAAAAACCCATTTTCATATCTAGCCTAATAATGTTCCTAAAACACTATAAAATAACGATTTATTAAGATTTTAATTGATATAATTCTGTTCATTACATGATTTTCGTTAAAATGTATATTTTTGAAGGTGTTAGCAACAAATGATGAAAAACGCAAAAAAGAAACAAATATTCAGTAGCCAGTAACTTGAAAAGTATTTCCTTTTTTGAAAAACATTATTAAATATTTTTCTCGTATAATTAGTTCTTTTATCGATACCCAACGTTATTTTGAAAAAAGTAAAATTACACCACTGAAAAGAAATGTCATCCACCCGAGAAGTGGTAAAGGAGTCTAAATTGTTTTCACTTCTGAAGAGTAAGATGAACCTAGTTCCAAAATTCCAAACGAATTGGAAAATAGTAAAAATTTCAGACCCAAAGCGCTCCATTGAGTAAATATTCCGTACCCAATGACAAACATATGAATTTTGACACAATGAAACTTTAAATAATTTTTTTTGTATTGTGACTTAGTATAGTAAGGCAAAACGACTGCAAATTGAATATGTTTGAGCGCAATCACTTATGGCTCGCTCCTTTGCGCGAATTCGTACGGCGAATCTGTTCGCAAAGTGCGCAAACAAAATTATTGCAAGCAAAAGCAAACCACGCGCACGTCAGACGCATGCGCAGACTGCATCACTTGTCAAATGCATGTTATATTATTTGCATCTTATAATAATTTAATTTTTGGCACATCTCAGCTGCTTTTCGGCATTATAATGTAGACATTACATTTTCCTTATTCATAATTATGAATTTATTATATTCTAATATTGCCTTAGCCTATAAGTGAATAGAAATGTTTGGCAAATGACAGTCCTCAATTGTTTTTAATGTCAAACTAAGCTTCAAATATTCTCAAGGGCAAACAATGATAAGCGGTTTTTTGTAATTTTTTCTATTTATTTCTACAATTTAACTATATTTCTATGAATCAAAACATTCTAAAAAATTTCCCGAACAAACTTCAGGAAGATTCATGAAAATCCGAATTATAGTTTAGAAGGAAATATGAAACTTACATTGTTACAGAAGAATTTTATATATAAGATATATATATATATATATATATAATTTAATAATACCATAGTATTACTTACTGCAAAGTAAATGCTCGTAACTCCGTACAATATTAAAAATATGTTGGCATCCGATAATTTTGAAAAACAGAAGTATAATCCTGCAGGGAATAGAAAGACCAAGAGTTGTAGATCAAAATAAAATGATGACCATGATGTTGGCTGATGTTCAGAAACAGAAGCTGAAAGAACCAAATAAGTTCGAACTTAATAATAGAAAATATATTTATTATATTCAAAAACTATATAGTTTTTAACTATTTTATATTAATATAAAAAAGTTATTAGTATAAAATTTTAATAGTTATTTATAATCGGTAGATGCCAGGTTTGATGCATATGTATTCATTCAGAAATGAAAATTAATGATACAAAATCAGTATAACTTATTAATAATATGAAATGTATTTATTACATTCAAAATTATTATATAAATGTTAACTATTTTATATTAATTAGAATTATTAGAATCAAATTTTAATAATTTTTTATGAACAGTAGGTACCATAATTGATCCATATGTTTTAATTCAAAAATGAAATTTAGAAATATATGTCATTTTTAAATAGCCTTCATAAAGCATACGATATAAAACAACATTGGTAAATCTCATCTCACTAAGTTTTCCTGAGTTGAACTAGAGTCCAACACCATTATGTGCTGAACATCCCATTATTGTATGTTTATAATAAATAATAATGATTTACAATAAAAATTGTCATTAACAACTTTCTAAATTCTATTCGACATTCTATATCGCAAAAAAATTGTATTTATTCAGGTTCAAATTCAGAATTTTCTGATTTAAAATCAACTTCAATACGATAAATTTCTATTCTCAACATACCTATTATAGGAATATGGTTTTTAGCATACGACGGATCTAATAACGAATAAAATCTTCCTGTCCAAGGCGCAATTTTTCCAGAGACTGCCAGTAAAGATCCGGCAACAACTGTAATAGTTGCGACTACGTACACCAATGCTTTAAACAATATCTGAAAGTATATAATTCTTAAAACCAATCTAAGATATAATTACTAGATAGTAAATCAATTAATAAACTTACCTCAAACTCGGTGGCCGATAATTTGCTTTTTAAATAATCTACGAATGCATGGATTTGGCACAGACCAAACACTCCTAACGCCTGAAATAAAAGTTAACTAGTTAAAAGTGGCATTTTGCCTGAAGGCAAGTTGCAAAAACTTCCCGAAAGATGTAATAATTGACCTAATCAATCAAAATTCAGATTTAAGGGGCACAACTAGTGTGAAATTTTGAAAAAATCGATTTTTGTTTTTTCATATTTCGGTAGACCACACCTTTAAAAATAACATATTAAAATTTCAAATCGATATCTCAAATAGTTTTTGAGTTACAGCCATTTAAAAAGTATACATATAGTATATAGTACAACGATCATTTAATCTTTAAACGCGTTTTTCTCGAAACAGCATTTTCCGAATTTGCTGCAGTGATTACTCAAAAACGAATGATCCGATCACTATCAATTTTTTTTTACATATTCTATATATAGTTCTCCGTAAAATGAACTATCGATTTTTTGATCAGATCAAAAATCGAAATTTGGCAGTCGAAAAGCGACCAAAATTTTGGGTAAAATTCGACTTTTTTTTTAAAACGCCGCCATTTTGTCAATTTTTGATTTTTTTTTTATCGTAGTTCATTTTACAGACAATATTATCTAGTTTAACGAGAATTATTATTTTTTTGATTTCATCCACGTAGAAGGCCGGAATCACTGCAGCAGTTAAGGGCCTTTTTTGTCGCGCCGTTGGAGATCGACGATAACTTAAAAAATATTTAATTTTTTTCTTCAAAAATTTTACTATGTATAATTACATAGTAATTACATTTTACTATGTAATTTTGAAATGATTGATAAAGTAGTTTTTTTAATATAAATTCCCAAAAATCACCTGTTTTTTAGGTTACACTAGTTGTGCCCCTTAAATTGTATTTAGATAAAGTTATCAAATATTTTCATTTTCAATTAAGTGAAAACATTGCGATTTCCAACTGATATTACTCACATTTATAAAATCTGTAATAATATTAATTAAAGTCACAGACCCGTGCTTGCATGTTCTAAAATTGTAGCCTATTAATATAAATTTTAATTAATTTATATAATTCAACCAATTTACGTAAGACTGTTTAGTGCATGAACTTCATCGCAATGTTAAATTTCATGAAAAACGTCGAAACATTTCTTTTAAAAAACTTAAATCATTTGTGTGAAATATTAGCGTCTGCCATAAGAAAATACTGATACGATATATCATGCACGTACTTCTAGATATCATTTAATGATTTAAATTTTAAACAAATGGTAACATTTATTATAAAACTAGATAAGTTTTGTAGACTTCATTTTTTTGCTAATACCAAAGGCATTGGACAAAAAGTTTTGCACTTTTTTTTTTGCTAATTACAAAGAAACGGGACGGTCGATAGTCGCACAAACATTGATACGGAACCCATATAAATTTGTACTTATTACTATAATCTCTATAAAATATCTGATAATACGATGTGCATACATCTAATGACCATTTTTGACCGCCAAATTGCATCGTTTTTTACTTTTTTATCTCCGTAAATGCTGTATCTGCCTTCCCAAAAATAAATTTTCCATCCATCCCAGTTGTTCATTTCGTCAATACAAGTAAAATGTTTTCGAATAATTCAAATCGGACGCTCCATTCTCTTAAAAAACTGAAATACCATTTTTGGCACTTTAGCGCCATATGTTTGAAACGGCTAGAGCTGCCTCTGCTAAGAACTAAACCAGATTTTGAATCATTCAAATCGGTTGATCCGTTTTCTCGAAATCGTCGACAAAAAATTGAAATCGCATATACACACATCCATCCATATTACTTTATTGCACAAAGGCATTTCCTTCACTATACAAAAAAGTAGGGTAAATGTTATAGAAATCGCAAAAAAATCGAAAATGATTTTTTATATATCTTTACGTTTCAAAGACTTCTGAGCATTAAAAACTTTGAAAAAATTATTGTGTGTGTGAGTTCGGATACAAATTATCGTCGATACAAGGAAAAGGTAAAAAAACATGCCATTTGGCAGTCAAAAATGATCACTAGACATATGTACTTCAAATTATCAAATATTTTATACAGATTTTAATAATGAGCACAAATTTCATTAAAATTTCGCACCAACGATTATCCATTAGACTGCGACGAGGCGCTTACGCGCTTTCTTCTCTAAAACAGACAACAGGATGAATGCTTTGAAAAAAGCTTAGAATTTCAAAAAGTTCCAAAATATAAAACAATTCAAATTTTTCAAAAGATTACGTTTTTTACAAAAATTTCAAAACTCAAATCAATTTTTTTCAAAGTTTAAAACAAAAAATCGGTACGGTAAGTTCCTTCATATGGTAAAATTCATAAATCATGTGTTCGATCGCCGTAATAAATTTTCAATCCCAAAACCTTATATTATTTTCTATAAACCATAGATCTTAAATTTCTTATTTTTTTATACAGAAATTTAACTATATTATATATAGATGCTGGGAATTAAAAAGTAAATATAAATATGAAAATTGAATGCGGGTAAGATGTCCGCTTTATTTACGTTATTCAATTGTTTTATGATATGCATTGTTAGTTTTATCTTAAAATTAACAGATTTTTTATATAAACCTTATCCAGGAGATAAATTAAATTAATAGTTATTCCAACTCTGTTGATGCTCATGAAATTTGTATGGAAAAACCCCTCTCAATTAAAAATGAGACATTTGAAGTGTTTGCCCCAGAGATAAACGGGGACAGATGGAAAAAAATGGCAAACAAATATATTGAAATTTCTATATTTAGGCAATAAGTGGGAAATTTTCATGACATATCTCGATAGTTGTTTGTTGATGTTTGTTTACCAAAAAAAGCAAATACAGTAGAACCTCGATTATCCGGACCTCGGTTATACGGATTCGCGATTATCCGGACATAATCGCGTCGGAACTTGCATATTCCGCCCGCGCCGCTGTTTTGCTGCCCCGCGCGGCATTATCGCTTTATGTAGTTCGTTTGCAATTTTACTAGTGGCTTCTGACGTGCATATATACATTTTTAAATAGTGGTGTTATCCCTTAAAGATGAAATAAATATTATAGAATCATTAAAAAAAGGCGAAACCGGCCGTAAGTTAGCTGATAGGTATGGTGTAGGTACATCTACTATATATTAAAAAAGCCATATTAAAAAAAATGCCGATTCAATTTTGTCGTACATTTGCAAGTTAGATAGTGAAGAGGGGAGTGAAAATCGAAAAATGATGAAGAGACCGAAAAATTAACTCTTGGAAGAAGCTTTATATTGTTGGTTCTTACAAAAACGATCAACAGGACAGCCGATATCTGTGAAAAGGCATTACAGTTAAATGAAAAATTAGGCGACGATGAATCGTTTGTGGCAAGTAGTGGATTGATTTTTGTTGATATCTATGTATGTATTTGTTATTTTTGATAAACAAAACATTATTATTCATAATTTGGATTATCCGGATTTTCGATTAACCGGATGTCTATCGACAACAATTAGTCCGGATAATCGAGGTTCTACTGTATATGAATTTAATCATTACCAAATTTTAGCGAATCTCGCAAGTCGCATATTGATGCGTATAATGCAGTATTCAAACGTACGAAAAGTAAACTATTTGTAACTAAGCTAACGATTACCACTTGTTCGAACTATATTAGGATTTTACGCAGTTTACCAGTTATGAGATTAAATCGTATAATTTATAAAATAACTGTTTCTAATTTCAATATATTTTATTTATATATTTTTGTATACTTACCAGCATATGTTCAGAGCTCTGCACTGGTTGGAATCCAACAAAAGATATCTGCATCGACAATATTGTTCCTACACAATATACAGTACTGTAAGCAACGTATACACGATGGCCAAATCTGCCAGTTAGCATTAAACACAAAACGTGTAAGGGTATCAAGTTGATTAGGAACACGTAACCTCCCCAGGAAGAAACCTATAAGTTAGAAGAAAGCAATGATAATAAATATTATTTGATAGACTGTAAACATATAATAATATTGAACTATCAATTTGAAGTTTAATAGTGTGTACTAAAGAACTATAGTTTAATACTACTTTGAAGGAGAACATTGTTTTCCGAAAAAAATCTGATTTTCAATTGGCTTTTTCTGCGTTTCAAGTGAATTTGAAACGTTTGAAACTGAACTTGAAAAAAAAAATGTGTGAGAGTGAGCCACTCATTTTACGATTCGATTCAGAATGATTAGAATTACTCGATAAAACTTGGCAAGAACACGTAATGATTATTAATTTCGCGTAAGGTAAGTTATAGTAATCGCAAAAAAATCGAAAAATGAAAATTTTTGCATATCTTTACATTTCAAAGGTTTCTGAACATTTTGGCATACATCAGAAAAAATTGATGTATGTTTGGATACAATTTTTCGTCGACGATTTCGGGCGCACTAATCAACCGATTTGAATGATCCAAAAAACATTCGATTCCTATTGATATGAAGACGTGCTGATAAATTTTTGGTGAAGACAGGTTTAGCCGTTTCTGAGATATGGGTCAAAAAGTCCCGAAACCGGTAATTCAGTTTTTGAGAGAACGAAGTACTTGATTTGAATGATTCAAAAAACATTTTACTTGTAATGACGAAATGAATAATTAATAAATTTTTGGTAAGGCATGTCTAGCGGTTTCGGAGAAACAGAGGAAAAGGTAAAAAAAAAACGATATTTGGTGGTCAAAAATGAACATTAGTCGTATGCGCATCAAGTTATCAGATATTTTTGATAAAGTTTTTAGATACTAAAAACTTTAATTACATATAATAAGTACTAATTTTTTTGCGACCTGTCAACATAGATCGCATCTCAATTTGATCGATAAACATTATTTTTGGCTCATCATAGTGACAGCACTGCGCAAAACAAAAGTGCAAGCGTCAGTTCGGATCTCTCTCTTGTTTCTCTCATGTCGAACTGCCAAAATTATAATTCATAACACTTTTTCTTTTCATTGTAAATACACAAATATTATCTACGTTTTATAAATGATAAATATAATTACACATAGTGTTGTTACTATTTTATCATAAAGAAAATACATTAAATATCACCAACTGTTTCTATATTTGGTGACAATTGTATCTACAGTAGCCTAACAATAAGCGATTTTGATAGTATTAATTGATCCTTTCTGACGCCAAAATTAGGTTTTTCCAAAGGTACCGTACGTTCGTGTTCGACAATGAACGAACTTCTATATCGTTGCAAAACGAGTTGATTTTCAACTAGTTATTTCGTTGCGACGAAACGGTTGATTCGTTAATGAAGAAGACACAGTTCCATCACTAGTTCACATACACACACAAACTTTTCTAACTTCGGTGCCAAAAAAAGTAAACAATTGTTATGCAACTTAAAGCAGAGTTTGCAAATTTGCTTTAAACAAATGCATAAAATTTCATATTCGTTAAGAAATATATTAGAGTAAAGTAAGCAATGCTGAACTTACATTTAAAAACTGAAGCCATATATAGTATAATAAAAGCTCGTTTATATAAAAAATAGCACATTACATATAGAAATATAAGTAATGCAAGTTTCTTTTTGTTCATAAACCCACATATGCATTATCATTGATCAAGAAATTTCTGTTTTCTATTATAACCAATTATCGTCATACCAACCATGTAAAAATATGCTAAAGCAGTCATTGTGGACCAAAATATGTTGCCCGTTTTTATGGCCTTAATCCACATGTAATAAGTCAACAGCATGCAAAATATTGCAATGCCTTCGTTATCATAGCTTCCCGCAACAGATCTAGAAATGTAACCAGGGACAATAGAAATCATTGCAGCAGCCACTAAACCTGCACCTGAATCCTGAAATATAAAAATTGTGTTAATTACACGCCAAGTATTACAACATTACAAATAAGTTTGTAACTAATTGTAAGTAGCATTTTCCTTAAGGCAAGTTGCCTGAACTTCCTGATTTTTAGGATCTTGTTTTGATTGAATTTGAATTTACTTTTCGAAGGACCATATGTAAAACACTTAATTGAATAACTGTATATATTTATTTTATAAGTTATAATAGTATTTATAACAAATTTAATATGTTTTGATTATGTATTGATTGAATTGACTTTGATTTTTATAATTATATATTTGATGATTTTTTGTTTTCTATTCGCATAACCGCCTGCTTTGATCGGCGCGAACATGCTCCCGCCTTTGAAATATAGATTTCAAAATGTTTGGTAATCTTCGTGAATGTGAATTAAGTTGTTGTTAGTGGTTTTGGTAATACACATATTCTGTGAACAGCACGCTTGAGTATTCCACCCTTTGTTTTAATTGTTACCACACGCACAATTCCATCGTCTCCTGGGTGCGTTTCAATGATACGTCCTAATTTCCACTGCATTGGAGGTAAATTTTCTTCCTTAATTACTACCATTTCCCCTATTTCAATTTGCTGTGATTGTTGCACTTGCCACTTCGTTCTACATTGTAACTCTGAAATATATTCTTTATGCCAGCGTTTCCAAAAATGTTGTACAAGTTTTTGGAGTCGTTGATATCGAGAAAGTTTATTGTCAGGTATATCAAACACTGACGGATCTGGAGTTGAAATCAAGGATTTTCCAATGAGAAAATGACCAGGAGTTAATGAATCATAATCGTTAGGATCGGAGCTTAAAGGAAAAATTGGTCTTGAATTCAATATTGCTTCGATCTGGGTCAGAACCGTATAAAAATCTTCGAAGGTTAAAATGGCGTTTCCTAATATTCGTTTTAGGTGAGCCTTGCATGACTTTATGGCAGCTTCCCAAATTCCTCCGAAATGAGAAGAATTCGGTGGAATGTGCTTCCATGACACACCTTCGTTAATCATTTTATCAGTAATCTCGTTTTGATTTGACTTTCTTTGTAAAAATTTATACAGTTCCTTTAATCCAGAAGCTGCGCCTATGAAATTCGTTCCTTTATCTGAATAGATTCCGCGAGGTTTGCCATGTCGTGCCATAAATCGTTTTAATGTTGCCATGAAACTATTCGTCGTTAAATCAGATACTAATTCATGATGAATTGCTTTCGTAACAAAACATACAAATAAGCATATATAAGTCTTTAATTTTTTGCACCCTCTTGTTTGACGATCTCTTATTAAGACAGGACCTCCGTAATCTACTCCGCATATAAAAAAGGTGTAATTGATTATTATAGCATTAATGGATGAAACCATGTGGGTTATACTTTTAAAGCATATTACACATTTTTTATGATTAATCTTGTAAAGTTACTGCTTCCGATAGGCCAATAGGTATTACGCATTGTATTTTATAGTATTTGTGTTCCGCAATGATACAATTTTAAATACTCATGTCTAGCTATCAGAACTGTTAATGGGTGATTCTTTGGTAGTTAGTGATTTTAGGTTTGAAGATTTGTTTAATGCTTCCTTACTCATAATTATGTCTATGTCATGCTTGTATGTATCATGTTGTGTCTTGCTGTGTTTCAGTTAAATTTTGTAATCAAAATGGGCCTTGCCACTATATAAATGAATTAGATAGTAATTAGATTATGTTATTGTATAGAATATGAATCGGTTTTAGAATAAATTACGATAATTTCGTATTCCTTTGGAAAAACTGTCTGGTTTTAAACACACCGTGACTAGGCCAATAGAAACTTGTTTTGGGTTTGATAGATTCATTAACTATGTTTCTATTTCCTAGTGACATATAAGTATTCATAAAGTTTTTACCTTCGGTAAATATATTTTGATTTGTTCGTAAATCATTTGTGCGTGAAATATAGCATTTACAATTCGCATTGTCTTTTATATGATTTGTAAATCGAGTTGTAACAATAGACCTTCCGTCATTTGTCGAAGTTCTATTAGAAAAATGTTGTTTGCGTTGTGTTTTCGTTTTATTAAAATATTGTATGTCATTGCTTGCTTTCAAATCCCAAATTCTATTTTCTTGCGCTTTTACATTAGATCTACGATTGCATATTGAAAATGAATGTGAAGTATTAAGAGGTATGTTACCGGCAGAATGACATGAAATAATTTGTGGTGTATCAAGAGTCGGTGGTTGGTTTGAATTTCTGTGTAAGAGACTATGGTGATTTGAATTGCAAAAGGTACATCGACTCGATGAAAGGCATTGACTAACATTATGATTACACCGTAAACAATTAATGCATAATTTTAGTTCTTTTGCTTTAATTAATCTATCTTCTGTAGATAGTGATCGAAACTTTGGGCATTTGAATGCTGAATGATAAGTCCCATTGCAAAACAGACAAATATTTTTGCAATTGGTTGATGTATCGTAAGACTTCGTTTGTTTTGCGTAATTAGTGTTATTGTCTTTAAAATTATTGAAAATTCCGGTTCTTGTCTCAGTTGGGTTTATAGCTTCTAACGTCATACAGCGTTGATTTAGAAAGCTATTGAGTTCGGCAAATGTAACTAATTCTGACCCTCTATTCATGAGCATTTCCCACTCTTGGTGAGTTTTCTTGTCTATTTTTGTCATGATTAAATAATTAATTAGAGCGTCCCACTGGTCTACCGGTTGTTGCAACATTTTTAGACATCTTAAATGCTTATTAAACGTATCTATTAAATTGCGAAGATCCTTACCCGATTCATTGTGCATGGCTGGATGATCAAATAATTTTTTAATATGGTTATTTACGATTATTTTCTTGTTTTCAAACCGCGTTTTTAATAAGTCCCACGCAATAATATAATTATCGGCCGTTGCCGGTAGTGATTCTATGAGATTAGCAGCATCCCCCTTTAGGCACGATTTTAAATAATAAAACTTTTGGGCATTGCCTATGTTTGAGTCTTTGTGAATTAAACAAGAAAATGAATCGTAAAATTGTAACCAGTTTAAATAAGAGCCGTCAAACTGAGGCAAATTAATCTGAGGCAATTTAATGTTGTTAAGACTATTTGTCATATTAGAATCATTAAAGTAGTTTGAATTAATATCTGACTTATTTTGTGCTATTTGACTGAATTTTAATAAAGTTGATAGGCACCTTTTATATTTTTCAAAGTATTCATCTAATTCGATATCCATTAACTTATTTATTTCATCTTCGTCTTCTAATAGCGTTGTTATATTGATAATGGTGTTTTCGAATATTTCAAATAATGGCCTTACCTCTTCGACATGGCTGTTTATATCTAAAATATCTAACTCAGAAGTAGGTGTTTCTGCCAGTTGTTTGCATATTTTCTCATATCTTGTTAATCGCGATTTCATTCCTCTTTGCTTCAGTTTTAATGATTTTAACGATTCCATTTTGACGTGGATTATAATTGTAAAAATGGTTAGTTTTAAGTGACCTGATTTCTGCTCCTTTGGCTCCAATTGATGTCTTGTATCTTCTTCGACTGCTGGATGTCAATTCGACTCGTCTGGACCAATGAAAATTTAGGATGGTTGAATCCGGCTCGAAGGACCAATGATTTTTAGGATCTTGTTTTGATTGAATTTGAATTTACTTTTCGAAGGACCATATGTAAAACACTTAATTGAATAACTGTATATATTTATTTTATAAGTTATAATAGTATTTATAACAAATTTAATATGTTTTGATTATGTATTGATTGAATTGACTTTGATTTTTATAATTATATATTTGATGATTTTTTGTTTTCTATTCGCATAACCGCCTGCTTTGATCGGCGCGAACACTTCCGAATACGTATAAATAATAAACTAGTGGTGTATGGCATCGTGCCTTAAGGCATATTGTTGGAACTTCCCATACCGTAACGAAATGATCAAGGAATATTAAATGTTTTCAAATAAATTATCATGAATATTGTAACATTGTCTAATATTTATAAGAATTATATAAATTGAGTTGCAAAGTTAAGGGTATTTATTTGAAGTATATAGTTGAGCTTATACTTATACAAGTTGAAATTATTTATTTAAAGTATATTAGAACAGAATTAAAATTAAAATCTGAATTATTTTCGATATACAAAAAAAAACTGATAATTTTTTTTTTTTTTCTGAAAAATAAAATAGAAACATTTTTTTTCCAAATACAAATATTTTGTTGAGACGAGCAGAAAGTTCTTTGAATACTTCAAATCGGACGCTTAGTTCTCTCAAAAACTGCCATTTTTTTTACTCGAATTTTGAATTGCGGTACGGGAAGTTCCAGCAATTTGCCTTAAGGCACGATGCCTTAATTGCCTTAAGACAGAATTCCACTTACAGGTAGTTTTAAATTTTAATAAATTGATAACGTTTTGACTCATCACATCACAAAAGCAACTTTTGACACAAATTTTGAATATAATATTTTTTAAAATTTTGATAAATTCTTTACATTAACCCTTTCGACTAGGATGCCGCCGCTCCGGCGGCACAATTCATATAAATCTCGGAATTTGCGAGTGGAAAGTGTTAAACTATTTGTCCTAGTGCTGTAACATTTTAGTATGTTCATGATATCTATTGCCAAAAAAGGTTAATAACAATCGGCAATTTTTTTTCAACAGTTAATTTCAAGAAAACGGCTCAGTAGATTTTTGCCTAAAACTAATCAGTATCATTCGGCATATCCAACAAATATCTTTCGAAAAGTTGTTGATTTTTTTAAATCGATTCAGAATTGAGATCTAAAACATAAACCAACATTTTTTCACTTTTCTGCAATTTAGCCGATCGTCGCACAAAACTGAGAAAAGATAATCCACATCGAAATACAACGACTGGCTTTAATTTTAGAAATCAATTCAGGCGTTTTTGAGAGAACGTCAATTCGGCAAAAAATGTGTTCACATACAGACACACACACATACGTTTCCAAATTTGGTCTCATTTGATTCAGAATGGCTTGAAACGTCGAGAAAACAAAATTATCAAATCGGATTTTTTTATGAAAACATAAACTTCTTCTTCAGGAAGTTAATTACACAGCATACTAAATTATACAGGTGGATAATAATAGTTTATGAAGTTCAAACATACCCGTAACTCTTTTGTCAATAAATATGTGACTATAGTGGTCAGTGAAGAGAAAAATGGTGCCAAGAACACACAGACATTTCTTATATTAATCGTTATGTTAAAAGACCATAACAAATTATATAACGATGCAGCTGTCACCATCAATCCAGGATATATTGTACCTAAAAACAAATTTCAAAAGATATAGCTAATAACATAATAAATTAACATTGATTTTTATTGATAAAATTTCAGTCAAAATCTTATAATCATTATTTCAATAATTTAAATTCATTATATTGAATCAATTAAAATTATTTGATTTTTGATTTCTGAACTATGTATTGACTATTTGCAGTCAAGGATAGAAATGTCGCATTTTTTCTTGAAGCAGTGTTTAACGTAAGATCAAAATTTTACAGAAATTAAGTCTATGGGATTTTGTCATATTTTGAAAAATTTTGACACGCTATTCAGAAACCACATGTTTATTTCGTTCAGGGTCGAATAGTACCCCTCAGCAAATCTTCTTTTAAATAAGTTCTCTTCAAAATGAAAAATTTTTGGAGTAAAAAAATATGTTGTATATATATATATATATATATATATATATATATGTGTGTGTGTGTGTGTGTGTGTGTGTGTGTGTATAAATCTAGAGTACGTGTATTGTCACTATACTGTTCCTAAACGGATATGCGAATTTTGATAAATAATTTCGGAGTGTTCCAATCAATGCATATACAAAAGAGGAGTGGTTCTGAATTGAATAAATATAGTAATAATGAAGAAAAAAGTGGAAAATTGGGAAGAAAATCATTGTTTTACACTTGAGATGAGCCAAAATGTCAATTCACTTAAAATTTGAATTTCAATGATGAATAAAATGAACTTTAATGTAAGAAAAATGTAATTTGAAATTTGTTAATCCCAAAATGTAAACTAAGATGTAATAGGGATTAAAGTATTGAAAGCAAATAATAAATTACATTTGTTAAATTCTAAGTTAGAAAAATGTAATTGATGACATAAGCAACTGAGATATTA
>NW_020536999.1:70546608-70591558 GCF_003426905.1 Ctenocephalides felis | reverse complement strand
TTTATTTTTTGAAATATAGAGAAATTTTTCAACGATTTATGTGAACTAGCAAAAATTAAGTACAATGATAATATTATTTTCACCTCTCATAATAAAACAAAAATCGATGTGGTCATCATATAATCGGAAGTTAACTTTAAAGCAAATTCTACCATATTGAATGCCTTAATCTTATAATATAAAAATTTATGATCAGCTATCAATTGCCAACGCATTTAATAATTTTTTTAATGGAATGTGAATTACTTTAATTCTGGTGGAAATGGCGCTTATTAAACCATATGATTAAAAATGTAAAACCTCGACACTAGATGGCTTTAAATACAACAATTAAATCTTGAACAAAATAAAAAACGACTTTGCTCTTTCAAATCTTGCTTAATATTTTTCCTAGAACACTATATGTAATACCGATTTATTAAGATTTTTATTGACATTATTTTGTTCATTACATGATTTTCGTTAAAATGTATATTTTAGGAGATATTTGCAAAAAAACGAAGAAAAATGCCAAAAATATATGAATCTTTAGTGGCCAGTAACTTGAAAGCAAACTGTTTTTAGACGTTAGTCAATTTGTACACACTAGATGTAAGCAAAAATTGTCTAAAAAATTAATTAGTTTAAATGTTCCAATTATTAATAGCCTGGTTATCACAGTGTAATAGTGTAGTGTATTTTTGTATAATTAATTCTTTTTCCACTGAATGACGGTCTCGATGAAGACCGAAACGTATGGATAAATAAAGTATTTAAAAACTACTTTAGTTTTTTTCTTTACTTGGTGTTTACTGCCCGATCTAAATAACTCATCAATATATATATATATATATATATATATATATAGATATATATATATATATATATATATAATTTAATAATACATAGTATACTACTGCAAAGTAAATGCTCGTAACTCCGTACAATATTAAAAATATGTTGGCATCCGATAATTTTGAAAAACAGAAGTATAATCCTGCAGGAAATAGAAAGACCAAAAGTTGTAGATCAAAATAAAATGATGACCATGATGTTGGCTGATGTTCAGAAACAGAAGCTGAAAGAACCAAATAAGTTCAAACTTAATAATAGAAATATATTTATTATATTCAAAAATCAAAAACTATATAATTTTTAACTATTTTATATTAATATAAAAAAAGTTATTAGTATCAAATTTTAATAGTTATTTATAATCGATAGATCCCAGGTTTCATGCATATATATTCATTCAAAAATGAAAATTAATGAAACAAAATAAGTCTGTATAACTCATTAATAATATAAAATGTATTTATTACATTCAAAATTATTATTTAAATTTTACCTACTTTATATGAATTAGAATTATTAGAATCAAATTTTAATAATTTTTTATGAACAGTAGTAGGTACCATAATTGATCCATAAGTTTTAATTCAAAAATGAAATTTAGAAATAAGTGTCATTTTAAATAGCCTTCATAAAGCATACGATCTAAAACAACATTGGTAAATCTCATCTCACTAAGTTTTCCTGAATTGAACTAGAGTCCAACACCATTATGTGCTGAACATCCCATTATTGTATGTTTATAATAAATAATGATTTACAATAAAAATTGTCATTAACAACTTTCTAAATTCTATTCGACATTCTATATCGCAAAAAAAATTGTATTTATTCAGGTTCAAATTCAGAATTTTCTGATTTAAAATCAACTTCAATACGATAAATTTCTATTCTCAACATACCTATTATAGGAATATGGTTTTTAGCATACGACGGATCTAATAACGAATAAAATCTTCCTGTCCAAGGCGCAATTTTTCCAGAGACTGCCAGTAAAGATCCGGCAACAACTGTAATAGTTGCGACTACGTACACCAATGCTTTAAATAATATCTGAAAGTATATAATTCTTAAAACCAATCTAGGATATAATTACTAGACAGTAAATCAATTAATAAACTTACCTCAAACTCCGTGGCCGATAATTTGCTCTTTAAATAATCTACGAATGCATGGATTTGGCACAGACCAAACACTCCTAACGCCTGAAATAAAAATCAACTAGTTGAAAGTGGCATTTTGCCTTAAGGCAAGTTGCAGAAACTTCCCGATAGATGTAATAATTGACCTAATCAATCAGATTTAAATTGTATTTAGATAAAATTATCAAATGTTTATTTCGAAAATCAAGTTTTCGCTTTCAATTAAGTGAAAATATTGCGATTTCCAATTGATATTACTCATATTTTAAAAATCTGTAATTATATTAATTAAAGTGCTTGTGTGTTCTAAAATTGTAACCTATTAATTTAAATTTTAATTAATTTTTATAATTGAACCAATTTACGTAAGACTGTTTAGTGCATGAACTTTATCGCAATAACATTGAAACGTCGAAACATTTCTTTTAAAAAACTTAAATCATTTGTGTGAAATATTAGCGCCTGCTATAAAAGAATACTGATACGATATATCATGCACGTAGTTCTAAATAATATTTAATAATTTAAATTTTAAACAAATGCTAACATTTTTTATAAAACTAGGTAAGTTTTGTAGATTTCATTTTTTTTTTGCTATTACCAAAGGCATTTCTAACTGATTTGATTGACTTGTCACATCACAAAAGCGACTTTTGACACAAATTCGATCAACTTTGATTTGATTGATGATTTTTTAAAATTACACTACTTGTCGTAGAGCCGTAATATTTCAATATATTTTAAAACCACGATACTATCGTCAAAAAAAGTTTCATAAAAATCTCCAACAATTTTTTCTCAATTGTTAATCACGATTCGGGTTTGCGTGCTAAAAGGTGGACAAAAAGTTTTGCATTTTTTCGCTTATTACAAAGAAACGGGTCGGCCGATAGTCGCACAAAACTGAGAAACGATAGTACTCATAGACAAGCATCGAATGGCTTTCAAATTTTTGAAATCGGCTTAGGCGTTTTTGAACAAACGTCGATAGAAGGTCCGATTTTGAATTAACTGGTGAAAATTTTTATACGACGGTTTTCATTAATTTTTTCAAGCTTTGACAAATTTTAAAATTAAACGACTTGTCGTAGAAAAGTTATATTTTAGTACTATCTATAAGACCAAGATATCTATTCGATATATCGCAAAAAAAAAAAATGATAAAAACCGTCGTATAAAAAATTTCATCAGCTAATTACAAGAAATTGTTCCAGCAAATCTTCAGCAAAAACTAATCAGGTCGATTCCCAACCAATTTCTTTCGCTGGGTTATTAAATTTTCAAAATCGATTCAGGATTGTGAGCTAAAACGTGAAAGAAAAATTTTTCAATTTTCTGCTATCCACAAACTCTCTCCTTCGAAAAGTTTCTAGTGGTGCATGACATCGTGATTTTTGAGAATTTTGAACTTTTTTTTGAATAATCGCGCTGCATAGCTTAGTCGAAGTTAGAGTAGACATTAGATTTAGAGTCGAAATATCGTAGCGCGTAAGTGCCGAGTCGTAGTGTAACGTGTAAACATTGGTACGGAACCCATATAAATTTGTACTTATTACTATAATCTCTATAAAATATCTGATAATACGATGTGCATACGTCTAATGACCATTTTTCACCGCCAAATGGCATCGTTTTTTACTTTCTTTTTTATCTCTGGAAATGCTGTATCTGCCTTCCCAAAAATCATTTTTCATCCATCCCAGTTGTTCATTTCGTCAATACAAGTAAAATGTTTTTGAATAATTCAAATCGGACCCTTTATTATCTTAAAAACTGAAATACCATTTTTGGCACTTTTAGTGCCATATGTTTGAAACGGCTAGAGCTGCCCCTGGTAAAAACTAAACCAGATTTTGAATCATTCAAATCAGTTGATCCGTTTTCTCGAAATCGTCGACGAAGAATTGAATCCGCATATACACACACATACATCCATATTACTTTATTGCATAAAGGCATTTCCTTCGCTATACAAAAAAGTAGGGTAAATGTTATAGAAATCGCAAAAAAATCGAAAATGATTTTTTATATATCTTTACGTTTCAAAGACTTCTGAGCATTAGAAACTTTGAAAAAATTGATGTGTGTGTGAGTTCGGATACAAATTATCGTCGATAAAAGGAAAAAGTAAGAAAACATGCCATTTGGCAGTCAAAAATGATCACTAGACATATGTACTTCAAATTATCAAATATTTTATACAGATTTTAATAATGAGCACAAATTTCATTAACATTTCGCACCAATGATTATCCATTAGACTGCGACGAGGCGCTTACGCGCTTTCTTCTCTAAAACAGACAACAGGATGAATGCTTTGAAAAAAGCTTAGAATTTCAAAAAGTTCCAAAATATAAAACAATTCAAATTTTTCAAAAGATTCCGTTTTTTACAAAAATTTCAAAACTCAAATCAATTTTTTTCAAAGTTTAAAACAAAAAATCGGTACGGTAAGTTCCTTCATATGGTAAAATTCATAAATCATGTGTTCGATCGCCGTAATAAATTTTCAATCCCAAAACCTTATATTATTTTCTATAAACCATAGATCTTAAATTTCTTATTTTTTATACAGAAATTTAACTATATTATATATAGATGCTGGGAATTAAAAATTAAATATAAATATGAAAATGGAATATACAGAATATAAATATTAATTATAAATATTGAATATAAACATAAATAAAGGGTAGAGCTGGACCTAAAGCTCCGCGGGTAAGATGTCCGCTTTATTTACGTTATTCAATTGTTTTATGATATGCATTGTTAGTTTTATCTTAAATTTAACAGATTTTTTATATAAACCTTATCCAGGAGATAAATTAAATTAATAGTTATTCCAACTCTGTTGATGCTCATGAAATTTGTATGGGAAAACCCCTCTCAATTAAAAATGATACATTTGAAGTGTTTGCCACAGAGATAAACGGGGACAGATGGAAAAAAAATGGCAAACAAATATATTTGCAATTTCTATATTTAGGCAATAAGTGGGAAATTTTCATGACATATCTCGATAGTTGATTGTTGATGTTTGTTTACCAAAAAAAAGCAAATACAGTAGAACCTCGATTATCCGGACCTCGGTTATACGGATTCGCGATTATCCGGACATAATCGCGTCGGAACTTGCATATTCCGCCCGCGCCGCTGTTTTGCTGCCCCGCGCCTCATTATCGCTTTATGTAGTTCGTTTGCAATTTTACTAGTGGCTTCTGACGTGCATATATACATTTTTAAAGGGTGGTGTTATCCCTTAAAGATGAAATAAATATTATAGAATCATTAAAAAAAGGCGAAACCGGCCGTAAGTTAGCTGATAGGTATGGTGTAGGTACATCTACTATAAGCTATATTAAAAAATTGCCGATTCAATTTTGTCGTACAGTTGCAAGTTAGATAGTGAAGAGGGGAGTGAGAATCGAAAAATGATGAAAAGACCGAAAAATTAACTCTTGGAAGAAGCTTTATATTGTTGGTTCTTACAAAAACGATATACAGGACAGCCGATATCTGTGAAAATGCATTACAGTTAAATGAAAAATTAGGCGACGAAGAATCGTTTGTGGCAAGTAGTGGATTGATTTTTGTTGATATCTATGTATGTATTTGTTATTTTTGATAAACAAAACATTATTATTCATAATTTGGATTATCCGGATTTTCGATTAACCGGATGCCTATCGACAACAATTAGTCCGGATAATCGAGGTTCTACTGTATATGAATTTATTCATTACCAAATTTTAGCGAATCTCGCAAGTCGCATATTGATGCGTATAATGCAGTATTCAAACGTACCAATATACTATTTCTAACGAAGCTAACGATTACCACTTGTTCGAACTATATTAGAATTTTAGGCAGACAGTTATGAGTTTAAATTTATAATTTATAAAATAACTGTTTCTAATTTCAATATATTTTATTTATATATTTTGTATACTTACCAGCATATGTTCAGAGCTCTGCACTGGTTGGAATCCAACAAAAGATATCTGCATCGACAATATTGTTCCTACACAATATACAGTACTGTAAGCAACGTATACACGATGGCCAAATCTGCCAGTTAGCATTAAACACAAAACGTGTAAGGGTATCAAGTTGATTAGGAACACGTAACCTCCCCAGGAAGAAACCTGTAAGTTAGAAGAAAGCAATGATAATAAATATTATTTGATAGACTGTAAACATATAATAATATTGAATTATCAATTTGAAGTTTAATAGTGTGTACTAAAGGACTATAGCTTAATACTACTTTGAAGGAGAACATTGTTTTCCCGAAAAAACTTGGCAAGAACACGTAATGATTATTATTAATTCCCCGTAGGGTAAGTTATAGTAATCGCAAAAAAATCAAAAATATTTTTTTTTGCATATCTTTACTCTCGAAGATTTCTGAACATTTTGGCATACCTCAGAAAAAATTGATGTGTGTATTGATATATGTTTGGATACAATTTTTCGTCGACGATTTCGGGCGCATTAATCAACCGATTTGAATGGTCCAAAAAACATTCGATTCCTATTGATATGAAGACGTGCTGATAAGTTTTTGGTGAAGACGGGTTTAGCCGTTTCGGAGATATGGGGCACAAAGTCCCGAAACCGAAAAAAGTAAAAAAAAACGATATTTGCTGGTCAAAAATGAACATTAGTCGTATGTGCATCAAGTTATCAGATATTTTTGATAAAGTTTTTAGATTCTAAAAACTTTAATTACTTATAATAAGTACTAATTTTTAACTTCCCCGTAGGGCAAGTTATAGTAATCGCAAAAAAATCAAAAATGAAAATTTTTATATATCTTCACGTTTCAAAGGTTTCTGAACATTTTGGCATACCCTAGAAAAAATGGATGTATGTGTGTGTGTGTGTGTGTGTGTATGTACGTGTGTGTATGTATGTGCGGATACAAATTTTCGTCGACGATTTCGGGAACACGGATCAACCGATTTGAATAATTCAAAAAACATTCGATTTGTAACGGGGCAAAAAGTGCTGAAAACGGTAACTCAGTTTTTAAGAGAACGGAGCGTCCGATTTGAATAATTCAAAAAACATTTCACTTGTATTGACAAGATAAAAAATCGATAAAATTTTCATAAAGGTAGGTCTAGCGGTTTCGGAGATATGGAGGAAAAAGTAAAAAAATGAGCCATTTGGCGGTCAAAAATGATCATTAGACATATGCACATCAAATTATCAGATATTTTATAGAGATTTTAACAATAAGTATACATTTTGTTAACATTCCTATGGGTTCCGTACCAATGCCTATGCGTTAGACAGCGACGCGGCGCTTAGGCGCTTTATATTTTGTCTCTATGCAGTTAAAGTAGTACGATTGCTTTGAAAAAAAAAGTTCAGATCTTCCACAATATGTCAAAATAAAGAAAAAAAAAATTTTTTTTCAAAAAAAGGTAATTTTTTGTCCAATTTATAGTTTCTCAAAAATCTAATTTTTTCAAAGTAAATTTTTTTCAAAAATGTTAATCGTTTTTAAAAAAAATAATAATTTTTGGTACGGGAAGTTCCAGCAATTTGCCTTAAGGCACGATGCCTTAATTGCCTTAAGACAAAATTCCACTTACAGCTAGTTTTGTTATAATTTTGTTGGATTCCATACCAAGATTTTTAATAAAGTTCATGTATACGGTTCAAGCAAACTTCAAAATTTTGCGAAAAAAAATTCATTTTTGTTTTTAAATATACAAAGTTTTATACTTCAAATATGAATTTTAAATTTATAATTCAATTTCAAAATGTATATGTTTAAAATGCATTATTCTCATCGTAAGAAATATATCAGAGGGATTCATTCATTCTCCTCCTGCTAATGTAAACTGTATATTTTATGCACGATAAAATATATAGTGATTATAATTATCTATTTGAAAATGTATAAAACAATTGTTGTAAATCATTGATCAATTTTCATTGATTACTGATTTTTCCTCGAATATATAATTCTGGTAAATCACTAGTTTTATATTTATATTAGTTTAGATCCGCCAAGCAATTTCCTAATACTTAACATATAAGTTCAATTTTTTTTAAACTTTTTCGCTTAAAATCCCGAGTTTGAATTTTGAAAATTCAAATTAAGAAAATGTCAGTGAAAGGCCAAAGTTTGGTTCATATTAGAGGTGGGTCAACAAAACGAAACAGTTAACGGGTTTTCGTCAACTAGTTATTTTTCAACTATAGTTATTTTTAACGATTCAACGCTGGCAACGTTAAGAAACGTTTGACTGAAAGTTGGTTACATGAAGTTTGTTTTTATAAAATGTCACAATGATGTTGTCAACTGATTTGATGAAAAAAATGAATTAAATGTGAATTGTCACATTTATCATTAATACTAAGGCTTAATATAAAAAACTTGAATATTTTCGTTACAGCAAAGCCATAAATATACTAAAACAGCGAATTTACATGTTATATAAAAATAGCAAAGTTACGAAAAATAAAAAATCAATTTTCAGGTTTGGTTTATGATGAAAATATTAACCATTGAAAAACTATAATAAATGAAATTGATTTTCTAAAATTAAACGACTTGACGCTTGTTGCAGGTTTATAATCTTTTAATATGAACCCGTACATCTGCAATATTTTAATAGTAGTAGCCTAACAATAAGCGATTTTGATAGTATTAATTGATTCTTTCTGACGCCATAAACTTCTATATCGTTGAATAACTATAACTGGCCACCATGTTTTCAACTCGTTGCAAAACCTGTTGATTTTCAACTAGTTATTTCGTTGCGACGAAACGGTTGATTCGTTATTGAAGAAGGAACGGTTGAAAATAACCGTTCGCTGAATCAACGCCCATCACTAGTTCACAAACACACACAAACTTTTCTAATTTCGGTGCCAAACGATTCAGAACGACTTCAAATGTCGGGAAAAAAAGGTTAGCAAACGGTTTTTTTAGCAAAAAAAGTAAGCAATTGGTATGCAACTTAAAGCGGAGTTTGCGCTTTAAACAAATGCATAAAATTTTATATTCGTTAAGTAATATATTCGAGTAAAGTAAGCAATGCTGAACTCACATTTAAAAACTGAAGCCATATAGTATAATAAAAGCTCGTTCATATATAAGTTTCTATTTGTTCATAAACCCACATATGCATTATCATTGATCAAGAAATTTCTGTTTTCTATTATAACCAATTATCGTCATACCAACCATGTAAAAATATGCTAAAGCAGTCATTGTGGACCAAAATATGTTGCCCGTTTTTATGGCCTTAATCCACATGTAATAAGTCAACAGCATGCAAAATATTGCAATGCCTTCGTTATCATAGCTTCCCGCAACAGATCTAGAAATGTAACCAGGGACAATAGAAATCATTGCAGCAGCCACTAAACCTGCACCTGAATCCTGAAATATAAAAATTGTGTTAATTACACGCCAAGTATTACAATATTACAAATAAGTTTGTATGTTAGTTTTTTCTTTAAGGCAAGTTGCCTGAACTTCCGAATACGTATAAATAATAAATTAGTGGTGTATGACATAGTGCCTTAAAACATATTGCTGGAACTTCCCGTAACCTAACGAAATGATCGAGGAATATTAAATGTTTTCAAAGAGATTATTATGAATATTGTAAACATTGTCTAATATTTATAAGAAATATATAAATTGAATTGCAAAGTTAAAAATATTTATTTGAAGTATATAAGTGAACTTATACCTATATAAGTTAAAACTAGCTGTAAGTGGAATTCTGTCTTAAGGCAATTGAGGCATCGTGCCTTAAGGCAAATTGCTGGAACTTCCCGTACCAAAAATTATTGTTTTTTTTAAAACGATTAACATTTTTGAAAAAAATTTACTTCGAAAAAATAAAATTTTTGAGAAACTATAAATTGGTCAAAAAATTACTTTTTTTTGAAAAAAATTTTTTTTTTCAAAATAAAATTTTTTTTTTTATTTTTTTTTGAAAAAAAAAATTTATTTTTTTATTTTGACATATTGTGGAAGATCTGAACTTTTTTTTCAAAGCAATCGTACTGCTTTAACTGCATAGGGACAAAATATAAAGCGCGTAAGCGCCGCGTCGCCGTCTAACGCATAAGCATTGGTACGGAACCCATAGGAATGCAAACAAAATGTATACTTATTGTTAAAATCTCTATAAAATATCTGATAATTTGATGTGCATATGTCTAATGATCATTTTTGACCGCCAAATGGCTCATTTTTTTACTTTTTCCTCCATATCTCCGAAACCGCTAGACCTACCTTCATGAAAATTTTATCGATTCTTCATCTTGTCAATACAAGTAAAATGTTTTTTGAATTATTCAAATCGGACGTTCCGTTCTCTTAAAAACTGAGTTACTGTTTTCGGCACTTTTTGCCCCGTATCTTCGGAACGGCTAGACCTGCCTTCGCCAAAAACTAATCAGCACGTCTCCTTATCAATACGAATCGAATGTTTTTTGAATTATTCAAATCGGTTGATTCGTGTTCCCGAAATCGTCGACGAAAATTTGTATCCGCACATACATACACACACGTACATACACACACGTACATACATACACACACACATACACACACACATACACACACACACACACACACACACATACATCCATTTTTTCTAAGGTATGCCAAAATGTTCAGAAACCTTCAAAACGTAAAGATATATAAAAATTTTCATTTTTGATTTTTTTGCGATTACTATAACTTGCCCCTACGGGAAGTTAATTATTTATTTAAAGTATATTAGAACAGAATTAAAAGTAAAATATGAATTATTTTCGATATACAAAAAAAAATAATGAAAAAAATCGGGCGCTTAGTTCTCTCAAAAACTGCCATTTTTTGCACTATTAGCTCTTTATCTTCGAAATGGCTCTACCTGCCTTTACTAAAAACTACTTTACTTTAAAGCCCCAATATATAAAATGTAATCTCGCAAATATGTAAAATGCCATCTCGCTGCAAGATGGCTTCAAATACAACATTTAAATCTCGAGCAAAATAAAGAACGACCATGCTTTTTCATATCTAGCTTAATATTGTTCCTAAAATGTATATTTTTGGAGATATTCGCAAAAAGAAAATTTTTTTCGCAAAAAAAGTAATTTTTTTTAATAAGATTAAAATTTGTGAAAAAATTAGATTTTCGAGGAATTTTAAATTTTTGACAAAAATTTACTTTTTTCGAAAAAAAAGACTTTTTGAAAAAAAAGTTTTCTTCAAAGAAATCGTACTGCTTTAACTGCATAGAGACAAAATATCGAAGCGCATAAGCGCCGCGTCGCTGTCTAAGGGACAAACGATGTTACGGAACCCATAGAAATGTAAACAAAATTTATACGTATTATTAAAATCTCCATAAAATATCTAATAATTTGATGTGCCTAAATCTAACGATCATTTTTGACCGCTAAGTGGCGTTTTTTTTACATTTTTTTACTGGATCTCCGAAAGCACTTGACCTGCCTTTCCAAAAATTTAATCAGTTCTTCATCTTGTAAATACAAGCAAAATGTTTTTTAAATTATCAAAATCAGACGCTCCGCGCTCTTAAAAAGATTTTGGCACTTTTTGCCCCGTATCTTCGGAACGGCTAGGCCTGCCTTTGCCAAAACTAATCAGCACGTCTCCTTATCAATACGAATCGAATGTTTTTTGAATTATTCAAATCGATTGATCGGTGTTCCCGAAATCGTCGACAAAAATTTGTATCCGCACACGCAAACACACACACATACATACATTTTTTCTAAGATATGCCAAAATGTTCAAAAACTTTTGAAACGTAAAGATATATAAAAATTTTCATTTTCGATTTTTTTGCGATTACTATAACTTACCCTACGGGAAGTTAATAAACATTTTATTTATCCTGTGGCAAAACTGAGAAACCAAGTTGAAGTCCTATGAACTAAAACTAAATATATATACGATATATATATATATATATATATATATATATATATAATAATAAACTAGTTGAAAGTGGCATTTAGCCTTAAGGCAAGTTGCATGAACTTCCCGAAAAGTGTAATAATTGCCTTAATCAATCGAAATTGATATTTAGATTTAGATAAAATTAGTCAACTGTTTATTTCAAAAGTAAAGTTATGGCTTTCAATTAAATCTAAACATTGTGGCCCTAAAATTGTGGCTTATTATTTTAAATTTTAATGAATTGATAACGTTTTTACTCATCACATCACACAAGCAACTTTTGATACAAATTTTGACTATAATATTTTCTCAAATTTTGATAAATTCTTTACATTAACCCTTTCGACTAGGATGCCGCCGCTCCGGACTACCCTAATAAATCTCGGAATTTGCGAGTGGAAAGTGTTAAACTATTTGTCCTAGTGCTGTAACATTTTAGTATGTTCATGATATCTATTGCCAAAAAAAGGTTAATAAAAATCAGCAATTTTTTTTCAACAGTTAATTTCAAGAAAACGGCTCAGTAGATTTTTGCCTAAAACTAATCAGTATCATTCCCAACAAATATCTTTCGAAAAGTTGTTGATTTTTTTAAATCGATTCAGAATTGAGATCTAAAACATAAACGAACATTTTTTCACTTTTCTACTATTTATCCGATCGTCGCACAAAGCTGAGAAAAGATAATCCACATCGAAATACATCGACTGGCTTTAATTTTAGAAAACGGTTCAGGCGTTTTTGAGAGAACGTCGATTTACGGTAAAAAATGTGTTCACATACAGACACACACACATACGTTTCCAAATTCGGTCTCATTCCATTCAGAATGGCTTGAAACGTCGAGAAAACAAAATTAGCGAATCGGATTTTTTGATGAAAACATAAACTTCTTCTTCAGGAAATTAAGTACAGCATACTAAATTATACAGGTGGAAGCCTTTCGTATAATAGTTTATGAAGTTCAAACATACCCGTAACTCCTTTGTCAATAAATATGTGACTATAGTGGTCAGTGAAGAGAAAAATGGTGCCAAGAACACGCAGACATTTCTTATATTAATCGTTATGTTAAAAGACCATAACAAATTATATAACGATGCAGCTGTCACCATCAATCCAGGATATATTGTACCTAAAACAAATTTCAAAAGATATAGCTAATAACATAATAAATTAACGTTGATTTTTATTGATAAAATTTCAGTCGCAATCTCAAAATCATTATTTAAATAATTTAAATTCAATATATTGAATCAATTAAAATTATTTGATTTTTAATTTCTGAACTATGTATTGACTATTTGCAGTCAAGGATAGAAATGTCGCATTTTTTCTTGAAGCAGTGTTTAACATAAGATCAAAATTTTACAGAAATTAAGTCTATGGAATTTTGTCATATTTTGAAAAATTTTGACACGCTATTCAGAAACCACATGTTTATTTCGTTCAGGGTCGAATAGTATCACTCAGCAAACCTTCTTTTAAATAAGTTCTCTTCAAAATGAAAAATTTTTGGAGTAAAAAAATATGTTGTATATATATATATATATATATATATATATATATATATATATATATATGTATATGTATGCGTGTGTGTGTGTGTGTGTGTGTGTGTGTATAAATCTAGAGTACGTGTATTGTCACTATACTGTTCCTAAACGGATATTCAAATTTTGATAAATAATTTCGGAGTGTTCCAATCAATGCATATACAAAAGAGGAGTGGTTCTGAATTGAATAAATATAGTAATAATGAAGAAAAAAGTGGAAAATTGGGAACAAAATCATTGTTTTACACTTGAGATGAGCCAAAATGTCAATTCACTTAAAATTTGAATTTAAATGATGAATAAAATGAACTTTAATGTAAGAAAAATGTAATTTGAAATTTGTTAATCCCAAAATGTAAACTAAGATGTAATAGGGATTAAAGTATTGAAAGCAAATAATAAATTACATTTGATAAATTCTAAGTTAGAAAAATGTAATTGATGACATAAGCAACTGAGATATTATATGGCAAAGATTGAAATATTGAAAAATAGTAAAATACATTCAAATGATAGTTGTGGAAATAACACACTATAGTCGGGCAGCTTATTTTTAACTTTGCTTAAGATAACTTATAGTACTTTACTAATCGCAAATCAAATCGAAAATGTAATTTTTTGCATATCTTTACGTTTCAAAGGTTCCTGAACATTTTCGCATACTTTGAAAAAAAAATTGTGTGTGTGTGTTCGGATACAAATTTTCGTCGACGATTTCGTGAACACGGATCAGCCGATTTGAATAATTCAAAAAACATTCGATTCATATTAACGGGGAGACATGCTTAGGGTTAGTCAAAGACAGATGCACCCTTTCGAAGATGCGGTGCAAAAAGTGCCAAAAATAGTAATTAGTTTTTGGGATTCAATTTAATTGAATGAAAAAATATTTTATTAACTTTCCGTATGGTAAGTTATAGTAATCAAGCCCCCAAGAACTCACTCATATATAAATATATATATATATATATATATATATATATATATATATATATATCTACATATATATAAAAATAAGTCGGGTTTTCCTTCCTGACGATATAACGTTTGGAAAAAATTAAAGAGTAACTTCTAAATCTTTGCCTTTTATTTGATGTATTGCCCTTGAAGAACTTACTCATATATATATATATATATATATATATATATATATATATATATATTTGTCGCTAAATTATACCTAAAGAAACATTTTATAAAATTTTCAAAGTTTTTTCCATTCTATTTTCATACAAAGCTTTGATCAAATTGCGCACTATTCAAAAGTTAATATTAAGAGTTAAAACTTTTAGAATTTTTTTTTTATCAATTTCGAAGCATTTGAGCCCTTGGAAGCAAAGAAATTCAAAAATGTCCATATTAAGGACCACCCTAATTATATATATATATATATATATATATATATATATATTTGTAAATGTATATATTATATTTGAATTTGAAGATGTAATATATTTTATTTGAGATTAAAGATCGGGCGTATCATCAATAAAAAATAGTAAAAGCATTTATTCAGTCCAATCAATATAACTATGGAAATTAAAACTAAGTAAATAATATGTAGAAAATTTTAAAGAAAAACAATGATAAAAAACACTTACAATTTGCTATCCTTATATAACAGATAAAAACATTATTACTCTGTGGTATAAGTATGTGCACAGTAGTACAATATATATTTTTCAACATTACAAATGGCAAATCACAAATAAACATGTTTAATAAATAGTTAGAATTTATATAGAATTGTCACTAAATGAGGGCTAAAATGCTAGCAGAAACATATGGATTTTATATAAATTTCTGAAAATGTTCATACTATTTTTTATTCATGTAACGCCCAATCTTTAAATTTAAACAATATATGTATATATATATAATATATATATATATATATATTTATGATATATATTTATATATGAGATTCACCTCCTATAATCCTTCCTAGCGGATACCATGCTCGGTCATCAAACCAATTGTGAAAACTATAAAATCCATTATCAGCTAAATACTTGGTTGTACGGTAATTGAAATATGGATCAAATTCATGTATGACACTTTCAAATCGTAGTACAGAAAACAATCTGGTCGCAAATGCTGCAACAAATAACATAGTAAAAACAAACATGAATAGCAAACAGTAATGTGGGTGTTACTAATCATATAAATTTATTACTCACATAATACTGCGGCTATAGTTAAAATACTTAATTTTAATAAAGTTTCCTGTTTTTCAGGACTCATACGAAATCCCGCATTCTCCACTTTCGTTTCACCCATCGCGTTTATTTATATGATATAATTTTTAAATTGATTTAGTGTAAATTTGACGTCCTTTTAGAATGTCTGTACACTAATTGATATCATTCCATCTCCATTATGACTACAGGAATCAAGTATAACAATTTCTGATCTTAGTTACTCAAAATGTGCAATTTGTACAAACGGAGAGCATAATTTTTAGCATTTTTATGAATGAACAAAAGCCGGCATTTTACACGTATATTGTCATAGATAAACAAGTATTGTAATCAACAATGACGGACGAGACCGTAGATGCGCCGTGTACAGTGTCGCCAATGTTGAAAACAATTTTCTTATGACTTGTGAAACAGCGCCATATGTGAACGTCTCGCGCAGCAGGATTAACTTTCATTCATTCATAGATAAGTAAACATAAGCTTTCATTCATCTATGTTTCCATATTTTGATTCCACTGATTCCGCTTATTATTAACACGGCTGTGTATCTACTATTCATTTATCTATGCCTGTTTATTTGAATGCGTCCCGAAGGAGACGCTTGAGAAACAAATTCTTCAGTAAAATATAGATAAAACTAGTGGGGCGCATAGCATCGTGCCTTAAGGCAACTTGCTGTAACTTTTCGTACCAAAAACTATTTTTTTTTTAAAAAGATTAACATTTTCGAAAAAAAATTACTCTGAAAAAATTAGATTTTTGAGAAATTATAAATTTTTGACAAAAATTTACTTTTTTGAAAAAAAAAGACTTTTCGAAGAATCATGTATTTTGAAATATTTTGGAAATTCTGAACATTTTTTTTCGAAGCAATCGTACTGCTTTAACTGCATAGAGACGAAATATCGAAGCGCGTATGCGCCGCGCCGTCGTCTAATGGATATAAGCATTGGTACGGAACCAATAGGAATGTAAACAAAATTTATACTTATTGTCAAAATCCATAAAAAATATCTGATTTGATGTGCATATGTTTAATGGTCATTTTTGACCGCCAGATAGCTTTTTTTTACTAGATCTCCGAAACCGCTAGACCTGCCTTCATGAAAATTTGATCAGTTCTTCATCTTGTTAATACAAGTAATTATTATAATTATTCAAATCGGACGCTCCGTTCTCTTAAAAGTTACCGTTTTTGGCACTTTTTGCCCCATATCTTCGGAACGGCTAAACCTGCCTTCACCAAAAACTAATCAGCACATCTACTTATCAATACTAATCGAATGTTTTTTGAATTATTCAAATCGCTTCAGCCGTGTTCCCAAAATCGTCATCGAAAATTTGTATCCACATACACAAATATTATAACAAGTTAAGAATTATAACATTCTAGATCCTCCCCCCACGAAGTAATGCCTAACGGCGGTTTCCATGGGGACCAGAGGCAAGGGCAAAGCGGAGGTTTTAGTCGGTATTATACCAGGGCGGTATCGAGTACGACATACCCAGACAGAAAAGGCATTTCCTTACATGCATTTTTTCTAAGATATGCCAAAATATTCAAAAACCTCTGAAACGTAAAGATATATGAAAGTTTTCATTTTCGATTTTTTTGCGATTAATAATACGGGAAGTTAATAAACCGTAGCAACGCCAATTATAATCTAGTGATGCATACAGTGGCGGATCCAGCTTCGGCGTCAGGGGGGGGTCATAATTGAAAAGTTTTTATAGTCCTCAATGAGTATGTAACAAATTTAATATATATATATATATATATATATAATATATATAATATATATATATATATATATATAATATATATATATATATATATTAGATAAAACGGGGCTTAAAGATTCGCGGGTAAAAAGGTCCACCACCGATGTCTCAAAAACAAGTAAAGTTCAGGATTTCTTAACAACAATATTCGAAAGTAGAGGGAAAAATGTACAACCAGCCATCACCCTGATTCTTACGACGTTAAAAAAGCATTTTCACAAGAGATAAATTAAACAATTATTTTATTCAACTCCGCTGGTGAATATTGTGGACAAAATATCAAATCAAGGTTATTTACAGAGTTATCTCTGTAAAAAATGTATCTATAAAATTTATATTTTTCATTGGTTGAATAATGTAACTATTATTTCGTTAAATCCCTTTAAAATTAAAAATAGTAAATTGTATTGTTTGTCCTCTCGCCGATTTTATCCCGCCTATGGGGGACAATTTTTTTTAAAAACAGCAAAAAAACACATTTTTACAGTGATGAATTAGCTGAAAGTTGTACTAAATTCTTCTTGGTCTTATGGTTTGTTAGGTTTTTCGTTTAGTTTTCACAATATAATTGCTCAAAGTTAAATTGTACCCGCCTAACCTTATATATTAACTAGGTGGTATTGGTATTTAGCCTTGAGGCAAGTTACATGAACCCCGATATGTGTAAATAATCGACTTAATCAATAAAATATAAATTAATTTATGAGTGTTAAAAGTATTCCGAGTGGATTTATTACACATAATTGAAAACGAACGAACACTTTGACTCAGAGTATTTTCTAAAAGCAAATTTTCAAAAATCAATAATTTTTATAATGAACCAGTTTCCATAGGACTTTAATCGACTTAGTATGTTCATTAAACCAAGTACTCTATCGTTATACTAAGTAAATCATCTAATTTCAATTTTAACAAACGTCAACAAAACTACTCATTTACTCAAACTTTGATGATTTTTAAAATTAAACTACTTGTCGTAAGGCCGTAATATTTCAGTAAGTTCTATAAGACCATGATATACATCTCCAAAGAAAGTTTCATAAAAATCGGCTTAATTTTTTTTTTTAGCAGTTAATTACAAGAAAACGGCTCGGTAGATTTTCACCTAAAACTAATCAGTATTATTCCCAACTAATATCTTTCGAACAGTTTTTGATTTTTTATTTTTTTGATTGGACAAAAAGTTTAACACTCTTTTTCAAATTACAAAGAAACTGCTTGGCAGATCGTCTCACAAAACTGACAAACTATAGTGCTCATTGAGATACATCGAATGGCTTTTAAATTTCTGAAATCGATTCAGGCGTTTTTGAGCAAACGTCGATGAAAGGTCTAATTTTGACAAATGCCAAAAAAAACGATACCAATTTGTGCAAACGAATTTTTAAAGTTAAAGGGTTGTGTCGTAGGGCCGTAATATTTTAGTATGATCTAGAAGACTGGTGTTTACCGTCAAAAAAATCATAAAAAACCGTCGATTTTTTAAAAAAAAACTTTATTATAAGAAAACGGCCGATCGATCTTTACCAAAACTAATCAGCACGATTCCCAACCATATCTTTCGAACGGTTTTTGAATTTTCAGAATTGTAAACTAAAACGTGGACGAAAAAAAATTCACTTTTCTGCTATTTATAAAGAAACGGCTTGGACGATCGTCGCACAAAAATTTTTGAAATCGGTCGAACCGTTTTTGAGAAAATGTCGATTTACGGCAAAAATTCTGTTCACATACACGCACACACACACCCACACACACATACTTTTTCTAAATTTGGCTCATGCGAATCAGAATGGCTTGAAACGTTGAGAAAACATAAATTAGCGAATCGGATTTTTTTATGAAAACAAACTTCTTCGGGAAGTTAAAAATAATCTGCGTCTTTGACGTGAGTCAAAATTTGACCTTTTCTCGACGTTTTCTCGTCTGGACCGATGTTCAAATTAAGAACTATAAAATGAAACTGGATAAGCCCTTGCGTTGATTAGTTTTTTAGACAATGGTCGATCCGTTTCTTTACTATTGACAGAAAAGTGCAAAAATTATCGTCCATGTTTTTGTCAAAAATTTTGAACCGTTTTTGCTTAAACTATTCGATTTATATCATTTGGAAATAAATGGTTTCTAGCGAAGATCGGTCAAGTCGTTTCTTTTTCATAATAGATTTGTCATTTCTATTTGCATGGCGATAGAGTTTTTGCTCTAAATGAACGTGCTAAACTATGGCATGACAAGTGGCTTACTTATGATAATTAAAGTTTGGATTATTTGGCCGCGCTTTTAAAAAATTCACCGTGTGTATGTATTCGGCTTCGTATTTCGTATGTGCTCGTTTTCCATCAATGTGTAATATTCAAACCATTTTTTTCAAAAAAATAATTACTATATTTGAAAAAAAAACAATTTGCAATCGTTCCTCTTTCAAAATGGTTTACAGCTATTAGGTATACTTCTCTAAATCAGTCATTATAAACTTCCCATAGGGTAGTTATAGTAATAGGCCGAAAATCTAACGTTTTGAAGGATTCTGAACACTTTGGCATACCTCAGATAAAATGGATGTGTGTGTGTGTTTTGTTTGTCCGCATTTTTTCGTCCACGTTTTCGGGCGCACGGATTAACCGATTTGAATGGTTCAAAAAACATTCGATTCTTATTGATAGGGAGATGTGCTGATTAGGTTTTGGTAAAGACAAAGGTCCAGCAGTTACGCAGATACGGAGCACAGAGTGCAGAAAATACAAATCGAGTTTTTGAGAGAACAGAGTATTCGATTTGAATGAATGAGCGAATTTGAAATTTCGGATGAATGATTTTTTTCCCTAAACTGTAATAAAACATATATTTGCAATACGATTAGAAAATCCTTAAATTTTAGGGTTTTTGACTCCCCCATTCGTCTACAATCAGTTAAATATTCAAGTTATAAAATGTGTTTGGTAAAAAAATACATAAATGAAATAATTATGAAGTAATTTTGTTGTTGAATTAATGTTTTATCTAAGTCCTAAGAGAGGCCCAGGGGGGGGTCATGACCCCCGTGACCCCCCCCCCTGGATCCGCCACTGGATGCATAATCGTGCCATCATGCCCCTAGCCAGAGTCTAGACAATATTAGAAAATGATGGATTGATTTATTCATGATTGATTATGCCTTAAGCATACGCCGAAACTTTCCGTACCGGAAATTAAAATTATTAAATAACCTTCAAACATTTTTATAGACTTGGAACAAATTATATTTTTTGAAAAAATTTTGAATTCTGTATTTGAAATTTGATATTCTTGAAAAAAGTTTACTTTCTTGAAAAGTTTCAAGTTTTTTTTTAATTCTAAATTTTTAACTTCCCGTAGGGTAGTTATATTATTGGGTCGAAAATCTAAATTGAAAATTTTTGCATAACTTCACGTTTTGAAGGTTTCTGAACATTTTGGCATACCTCAGAGAAAATGGATGTGTGTGTGTTTTTTTTGTATAGCAAAGAAAAAGCTTTTATGCATCAATGCATCCCAGACTGCTCTTTTGTCTGGGTTCTGGGTATATCGGACTCAATACCGCCTGGGTATAATATACCGACTAAAACCTCCACTTTGCCCCTCTGGCCCCTGCAGAAACCTCCGTTAGGCACTACTTCGTGGGGCAAGGATCTAGAATGTAATCATTCTTACCTTGATTTTATATTTTTATTTTAACTGAACAATGTCCCATTTGCCCATTCTCTTTCCATAGAACGAAGATCAATTAGCACATCTCTCGCAAATCTGTCTATGGCGTTCCAAGCAGCTAAAGATACCAGAATCACTTCAAAAACAGTATCTGGAGTAATTCTTCGCCTCAATATCTCTTCTACATCGTCCCGTAGAGCGCTAAATAGCGGGCGCGCTCTTGTGTGTGTGTGTGTGTGTGTTTAATGTCCGCATTTATTCGTCTACGTCCTATTGATAGGGAGAAATGCTGATTAGTTTTTGGCCACGGCAGGTCTAGCCGTTACGGAGATACGGAGCAAAGAGTACAGAAAATAGAAATACAGTTTTTGAGAGAACCGGGCATCCGATTTGAATGATCCAAAAAACATTCAATTTATAATAACGGATAGAAGAGGTTTTAGGCAAAGGCAGGTCCAGCCGTTTTGGAGATACCGAGCAAAATGTACAAACAATGGCAGTTTTTGAGAGAACTAAGCATTCGATTTGAATGATTTAAAAAACTTTCTGCTTGTTTTGACAAAATAATTGCTTTTGGAAAAAAAATTAATTTTTTTTTTTGTATATCGAAAATAATTCAGATTTTAATTTTAGTTCTGGCTAAAGTTCTAAAAATCATTTTTATACTTTGAATAAATAATTTTTACTTTGTAATTCAGTTTATGCAATTCTTATAAATATTAGACAATGTTACATTATTTATAATAATCTATTTAAAAACATTTAATATTCCTCGAACATTTCGTTACGGCACGGGAAGTTCCAGCAATTTGCTTTAAAGCACGATACCATACACCACTAGTTTTTCAAAGCAATAGGGCTGCGTTGGCTGTGTAGAGATAAAATATCGCAAGCGCTGAGCCGCGTCTGACTAGTGGACGAACATTGGCATGGGGTGTATATATAAATCTGAACAAACTTATTAAAATGTCTGATAATTTCACATGTATATGTCAAATGATCATTTTGAACGGCCAAATGGATTTTTTTGACTAGCCGTAGGGCAAGTTATAGTAATCGCAAAAAAATCGAAAATGAATTTTTTTAAATATATCTTTACGATTCAAGCGTTTCTGAACATTTTGGCATACCTTATAAAAAATGAATGCATGTGTGTGTGTGTGCGGATACAAATTTTCGTCGACGATTTCAGAAACACGGATTTGAATAAACAACCGATTTGAATAATTAAAAAAAACATTCGATTCTTATTGATTAAGATACGTGCTGATTAGATACAGAAAAAGAAGAACCGATTATGGTAATTCAGTTTCTGAGAGAACGAAGCGTCCGATTTGAATACTTCAAAAAACATTTTATTTGTATTGACTAAACGAAGAACTGTTCAAATTTTTGGAAAGGCAACTTTAGCGGTTATGGACTCTCAATTAAAAAAAGTAAAAAAAAAAAGCCATTTGGCGGTCAAAAATGATTATTATGATTTAGACATATACACATCACATTATCAGATATTTTATAGAAATTTTAATGTCTATATACATTTTGTGTAATTTTTTTTTTGGTTCCGTACCAAAATTTTTAATTTTAAAATTCACATATATGGTTTAAACAAATGTCCTCGACATTTTCAACAGTATGGAATAACCAATTTGTATTATTGAAAACCATTCGGTGCTCGATCGTGAGCCGTTTTTATAAAAGGCACATTTTGCCGTTCCGGAAGCATGGAGCGCAAAGGGTGTAAAAATGGTTATGCAATTTTTGAAAGAACTTATAATCCGATTAGATTAATTCAAAAAAAACCTTTTAGCGTGTGTAGATGGTGTGCAAAAATGGTTTCACAAAATATTTCGTAGTTTTGAAAATTTAAAAAAAAAATCAAAACTTTCACAAAAAAAAAAAAAGAAATAATTAAATTCTTATCATTTTGAAAAAAAAAATCTAAATTTCGAAAAATATCAAAATTAAAAAAGAAAACTATTTCTTACAAAAATTTGAAAATATTTCAAAATTTCAAAAAAAAAAAAATCGGATATTTTCAAAAATTTCCAAATTCTCAAAAAATTTCGAACTTTTAAAATATTTCAAAACTATCAAAAAATTCAAATTTAAAAAAAAAAAGAAGAAATTTCTTATAAACATATGCATAAGTTGTTTGTAGAATACGCTCTCCGCCCAATAACCACTTATAAATTTACAGTATGTATGTATAAGAAATAATCTATTGGAAACTATTTAAAACAATTATTGATTATTTCCATTCCTCAAATTTTTTATTACGGTATGGGAAGTGGCACGATGCCATACACCCCACTAGTGTTTACTTTTTTATTGGATCACCGAAATCACTAAACCTGCCTTTCTAAAAATGTAATCAGTTTTTTATATTGATAATACTAATTGAATGTTTCTTGAATCATTCAACTCGGATGCACCGAAATATAGCGTTGCCATAATACAGTCTATTTTATCTGAGAATTAGCCCCTAAACTTAAAAAAAAGTATTTGATATACTTTTTAACATAGATAAAAGAGTATGCTTAATAGTGTAGAATAAAAATCATAGAAAAAAAACAATATAAAAAAACATATACATAAGTCATTTTATATAAATTTTTTCATAATTTTATATAAAAGTGTACTAAAACATATTTCTTAAATAAATATAAATTGAACTTCCATCAAGTATCAATATTTCATATAAATTAATTTCATGCTAGTCTTGATAATATTTTAGAAGTATTAGTGTACCTAAGTAATTCATATATAATACAGTTAAATAATTTTAAAGAGTGGCACTTAATTTTAAAACACAGGTAAGCTCAAAAATACTGAAATTTATTGATAAATTCCAGTTAGCGTTTCTAATGATTTGATGAGTGATGCATTATATTCCTTATAATTTACAGGTCCAATTGACACAACAGTTGATTTAATCTTGTAAGTATCCTAGAAGAAACAGAATATTAATAGAACCATAGATTAACAATTGAATATATAATACAATTCTTAAACTTTTGGATTCTAAATTTTAGTTTCAGTATGTGTTAATTCAATTTACAAACTATACATTTGAGATATGAAAATACGACAGGATAATAATAAAATCCCTATATATTGGTTGTATAATATAAATTTAATTTAAAAAGAATAAATCCTCAAATACATTATAATCTGCCAAATTATATTAATTAATAATCAATCACGCGATTTTGATGCAGATCATAACCTTGACGCAAACTAGAAAATAATATAAACCGGAAAAGAGTTAAATATTTGAACAACTATAATTTATTAAACAGTACTTACTCCATAAAATTCCATTTTGTTCCTTAGTTTCATAACATGTGTAGTAAATGCAAGTTTTGAAAAGAAAGCTTCCGAAGCTGATGTATCATTTTCATTATCAATTAGTTCACCAACTTCTTGTGCAGACTTTCCAAGTAAAGTTTCAGCTGTATCGTTAAAACATGTGACCCACCTACTGCCTGACCAGTCACCAATATTCACCTGTGATAATTTTCACAAATGTTTAAGCTAGCATAAATGATTGCCAAATTATGAGAAAAATTAAGAATACTCACATTAAGCATAAGCCTATATTTGAATCTAGAGAAGTCCTGAGCACATTTCTCACACCGGAATTGTCCATTTTGTTGATCAATAACTTTTTTGTTGCAATCAGGTTGAGGACAGGCACGATAGAATGAGTTGGAATTTCTTATCAAATTTATTGATACCTACAAATAAAACATAATTTGTGTATTAGAAAATAATCAAAAGTAACATTAATCAAAAGACAATTTTAAAATCTATTTTGAAATACACAACCTCCAGCTATGTATAAAATATTTAGAATGGCAACTAGCCCATTTTCTATTACAATTAGAACCTTATTAAAAACTAATTGAAAATGGCATTTAGCCTTAAGGCAATTTGCGTGAACTTCCCGAAATGTGTAATTGACCTCCTAATCAATCGAAATTGAAACTCAGATAATTAAAAAAAAAATTTCAAATGTTTAAATTTGATATTATTGTTATAAATTTAAATGAATTTATAATTTTTGACTCATCACATCATAAAAGCGAATTTTACACAAAGTGTATGGGCGCATTGCCACATAGAATCGGCCCCACCCTGGTATTTAAATAATTTATACACGAATTTTCAATTTTGTTCCTCATCTTATGGCCGAGATATCATTGAAAATATGCCAAAGAGGCCCCTTCTTTCAAACTCACTTTTTGGCGTAACCATAAAAGATATCGAAAAAAAATTTACGAGATTCTCTAACTCATTACGTAGAACAATCGATGCCAAAAAATCATTTACTATTAGCTGAAAAAGATAAAATAATTTTTCGTTCAGTTGGACCATTTTCTAATTAGCGTTATTCGAAAGCCTATTGTTTTCTCTTCAAGTAATGCAATTATTGTTCAAATCAATTAAGTAGAACATATTGAAAATGAAAATAAAACAGAGCCTGCAATTACTTAGAGTTCGCTCGGACGCGATGCGCCCGAATCGATTCTTAACTAGTGTATGGCATCGTAACTTAAGGCAAATTGCTGGAACTTCCCGTACCGTGATGAAATATTCGAGAAATTTTAAACGTTTTCAAATATATATTATTACAAATACTATAACTTTCATTATTTTTGCTATCTTGTTATATCTGAGCAAATCAAATGTAAATCATAAATAAATTTATCTCCAGACCATTAACAATCGTCATTTCATTACGAATTCAATTTAAAAAAAATAGTTGCCTAATTTGCACAAAATTGAAAAGTGCTCCTGTATAGTCACAGCCCAAATGCATTTGCAAATAACTCTGTGCGACATTTTCACTTATACTGTGCTTAGCTTCTTGGCGGCATTTTCACATTTTTCAATAGTTTTCACAAAACTGGAAAAGTTCTCCAATACATAAACAGTCTAAAGGGTAAGGGTAAACATTTGTACCAGAGTGGCGCTTATACTGTGCTTAGCCTGGGTAATTTGTTGAATTTTTAATTTTAATCCAAAATTACAAAAATATTTTTTGAAAAAAAAAATGAGAAACAATTTTTTTTTCAAAAGCAATTATTTTGTTGAAACAAGCAGAAAGTTTTTTGAATCAATTAAATCGGACACTTAGAACTTTGTTCGGACAAAAGATGCAGAATAAAATTAAGATTAAAATGCTATATAAATGGTTAAGTGTGTTCATATAATTTTCTCGAGATTTTCCAGTTTTCCTTGAATTTTTCAATTTCAACTTGCCTGTAGGCTACACCGTGCGGAATTTGAAGTAGCGATATATAAGAAAGAACGATCTATAATACTTTACATGTTTTCTTTACGGAAGTATTGAATAGTGTGGACTGTTGGTGAAACCAAAAAAGATAAGCGATTTTCATATAATATTTAAATTTTTGAATTAAGTCTTATTAAAAAAAAAAAAAAAAAATTTTTTTTAAACACCAAATATCAAATACCAAACACTATGTTTGAAAATACATATGAGTAGTTTTTAATAATTACCTTTGCAGAAAAATAATCAGGTTTTTCTCCACTTCCTAATTGACGAATCTTTGCTTCTTTCAGCGTCATTAAAGGTGCTGATGCGTTGGAACCGAGGCCAGACCTGATAAAAGAAATGAAAGAATAGTAGGTTTTATACAAAATATATTAAGTTCTAAAAATTAATAATTAATTTTAATTTCTTACATTGCCGATAGACTTGTAGAATCGGCATTTGCACCACCGTTATCAAACCAGCCTCGAAGTTTATGGGCCTCAGGAATGTCAGGATTTATTTTCAAGCATGTTCCAGATACTGTTCCTAATGATTTTCCACCGCCAAACTCATTAAGGCGAGCTCCTTTTACAAGAATTACGGGCTGTAACGAACCATCGAAGTTTTCTGCCTCATCGCCCCACAGAGTCAAGTTAATCTGCAACAAAGAACACGGATAAAAGAAATACTAGTAATTATGTAAAAAATCGATCTTAAAATAATTTTTTTATAAAAACTAGATGTATATAACATTTTGCCTTGAGGCAATTTACATGAGCTTTTTGATATGTACAAATAATATGTCTCAATCAATAAGAATTACATTTAGCAACTTATTGAATTGTAATTGTTATGATTACACTTCTAACCTTTGTAAACTCTAAGCTATTTAAATTGCTTTTAAATTACTGGTCGATTTAGCCAACTTCAATGTCATACGACTTAAAATGTATGGAAACATCGAAAAAGCAAAAGCGAATCGGATGTTCTAGCAAAAACAAATTTCTTTCGGAAATTGTTCATAAATAATCATATATTTATCATTAAAATCATTTATATTTATGTGACAATTATTTAAATGCTATTCATATTTAAAAAAAATCTAAATTATTAGAGAATGTTTAATTACAAAACTAATTCAAAACTATTCATAAACTAATTCAAGCCACTCGTAATACTTACGCAAGCTCCGCTATTGTCTACCAATGTTAATTCTCTTTTGCGCAACTCTCTGCCAGCCTTAGAAGTCAACTGAACAACATTAGTGCAATCCTTGCAAATTCCAATTACATCTGAAATTATATATCATATACAATTAGAACAAAATAATGTAATAGTAATTTGCAACCTCATTAGATATTTTCAAGGTGACAGTATGCTGTCGACAGGTTTACATTTATGAGTATGTATTTGAAAAACAATAGTTATAAAGAACTCTCGAACGTAGTGTTTTGTAAAAGCGACCTATTAATCCAGACTTTAATTAATTTGTAGAATTAAACCACTTCCTGTAAGAGTGATATATTAGTATGTTTATTAAGACCATGTACTCTATTGCCATATAAAGTTTCATTGAAATCGTCTTTTTTTTTTAACAATTATAACTCATCAACGCATGTCCTCTCTAAGTTACATCGAATGGCTTTCAAATTTTTGAAATCGGTTCGGCCGTTTTTGAGAAAACATACATGAAAACTTTAAAACCGACACATACACATACATATTTTTTCCAAATTTGGTCTCATTTGAATCAAAATGGCTTGAAACCTTGAGAAAACAAAATTTTCTTTCAAAAATGTGATCTTTCATCATAAAGTTAAGTCGTTAAATTAAATTTGTCCAAAGTCCAAGGTTTATGTAAAAGGAAACCCAAAAAATTAGTCATTGTCTTTACTTTAAATAAAATATAAAAACATGTATTAGAAACATTTTCAAACAAATCTGTATTTAAATAAAAAATTATATAAAACCAGTGAACCAAAAGCCTGGTATGATTATCCTGTATGAAGGGGTATTTTATTTTTCATCAAAATCAATTAAGCCCTTACCTACAAAACTGTTTGTTTCCTTTTCACCAATATCTTTAATCTTAACAAATTCGTAACTGACTTCTGGCACTCCAATATCAGCATCCATACACTCAGCGACTTGAGTATCATTTGTAAACGTCATTTCATAATCATTTTTGAGGGTAGAAAATTGTTTATTCGCTGGTTTCAATTGGCATTTTGATATATAATACACCTTGTCCACCTGAAACAACAAAATATACATTAGTCTCAATGAGATATTCTTAATATTTAACTTATAGGGCTAAATTAATACAAAAATATTTATAAGCCTCAATGAATTATTTTCATAACATTCAACTTGCAGGGGTAGGGTAAATCAGTTACTTTAAGTAAGGAAATGTTATGACGAGCTATCTGAAACAAATATTGATAAAATACTCTTAACATAAGTTATTAAATTTTACATAAATTGTCAAAATATGTATATAGATAAATCAATAAATAATCTTTAACATTTAATGAAATTAAAATAGATAAGCTTAAAAAATGAATGTTATTTAAATGAATGTATTTTTAGGCAACAAATAACTTATAATAGAAATTCAATATTTGATAAATTATCTTTTAATTATTATTAATGATCAATTTATAAAAACTGCACCAGTACCTGAATCATATCATAAAACTTATCACATTGCTCTTTAAAGGCAGTTGCCCTGATTTCTCCACTTTCATCAAATAAATCCATACTAAATAACTTTCCTTCGCCTTTACTGTTACTCCAAGTTCTTATAGCAGACTTATTCATTACTCTTGCTTTGATTACCCACCTACAAAAAAATATATAGTTTATATTTATATAAACTACAAAAATTGATAAATACCAAATGAAAGCAAATATAAATCTTAGTGGTTGCATAAAAACTTTTTTTATATATATTTGCATTTTTCTAATCACAAGTGAAGAAATTACATAATATAAATTCTAATACCCTATTTCAATTTCAAATTTGAAATATCTAAATTATACAATCTTATATAATTGTAAACTTACTTATTTTGGTAAGGACTCAAAGAAACAATTGGATGAGTGAGCTGTTGTCCAACTAATGTCACAGAACTTTCATAAGTTGGCTTTTTGTTATACGAGTTTCCACTACTTGGAGGTGGAGCACCTGGTTAAAAATTCCATTTGTATTATTATATAATTAAATTATTAAGGATTACTCTGATTATTGTATACATTTTAAAGTTTTTTTCAAGTATTAACAGAATATAATAATCAAGCATAACACACTAATAAAAAGCACTTCACTTGATTATATTGTCATATTTCCTTTAACAATTATATTTTTTATAACAAAATCACCATTTTCTACTTACGCACTTAGTTCCAAAATGTCAACAGTAAATAAATATAGAAATGGTTCCTTAAAAAAGATTTTTGTTTTTTATACGTTGTTTGAAGCTCCACAAATTATTTACAAATATAAGACTACCCTCTATATATATATATATATATATATATATATATATATATATATATATATATCATAAAATCAGGTATCATAAAATTAGTATATAAATTAAAAAACAATGCTTTAAGGAACTTATGAGAATATTACTATACAAAATTAACTTGTTTATAGTAAATTATTGAGTTTCTTTTAAATATCTACTATATTAATCTGTATCTTTTCTTTGCTTACTTGTAACAGTTCCTGATACCCCCGAGCTAGAGTTTTGACCAGCCATGCCCTCGGGATTCTCAGGTAAAGCTACAGGGCTTCCAAGTTTTTCACCAACTTCTTCTCCAGGCCTGACAACGGTCAAGCCCAATATGATTAATACTCGTCTGAAAAGATATTTTGTAAATCAAAAATACCCAAATACATAGATACAAAATATAAAAACAAATTTCAACCATGGAAGAGTTTCACACATCAAAATAAAGCATTATAATAAAATATATTGGACATAAAATAAGTTCAATGTGGCTTGGCCTCTTTCGTTTATATTTATAATAATCACTTTCGGAAAAAGATTTTGAGAGAGCCCATATACACACCTATCACCTTTGCCTGTATTGTTTAGAACTGAAGTGATGTAGCGATCAACGCAAACCACAGTATTATCTGACAGTTCTCCAGCGACGAGCATACCATTGAGCTGAGTAGCCAGCATAGCAAAACTATGAAAGTATCGGCCATCAGAGATTAAAAGTCGATATCTTTCTGTGTTTCCATTTCCCATCACTTTCTTACTCCCAAGAATTTGCATAATAGGATTCTCAATGACGGCTCCGGTCATTATACCCTGGGATATAAGAAAACGATAAGTTAACGCTTGGTATGAAAGTGCACAGAGACAGTTAGGTCACATATTTTTGTTAAACATTAGCATAGCAATTATGAAAAATATCTCAACTTCTGAATCTTACCATCAAACATCCACTCGTGAGTTGAGAGGCCATGGCGATTTAAAATAGTTTTTAGAAATTTAATAACTTAATTTTTCACCGATATATTTAGCACGTACAATCATCTACTTGCTCAAAGATTAAGTTGCGAAGGATAAAAATGCATTAACGAGGATTACCGCCAATTTCTCATAAACATCTGTCAACCGACCATAGAACTTTATCGTTCGTCATATCGATAGTCAACATCGATAAAAACCGCTGATTTTTTGTAATTGATTTAGACATGGCCGGTAATCACGGAACCATAGCACGGAACCATTAGAATATATTCAAAATACTATTCGACACATAATTCGACATATAATTAAATTAAACATATTTAATTATTAACTTCCCGAAGGATAAGTTTATGTTTTCATCAAAAAATCCGAATTGCTAATTTTATGTTTTCTCGACGATTCAAGCCATTCTGAATCGAATGAGACCAAATTTGGAAAAAGTATGTGTGTGTTGTGTGTGTGTGAACACATTTTTTGCCGTAAATCGACGTTTTCTCAAAAACGGCAAGGCCGATTTCAAAAATTTAAAAGCCATTGATGTATCTCGATGAGGACTAGCGTTTCTAAGTTTTGTGCGACGTTTCTTTGTAAATCGCAGAAAAGTGAAAATTTTTTCGTCCACGTTTTAGCCCATAATTCTGAATCGATTTTGAAAATTCAAAAACTGTTCGAAACATATTGGTTGGGAATCGACCTGATTAGCTTTTGGTAAAGATCGGCCGAGCCGTTTTCTTGTAATAAGGTGTTAAAATTTTTTTTTCAACGATTTTCACGAATTTTTTTTTGACGGTAGATACCATAGTCTTATAGATCATACTAAAATATTACGGTCCTACGACAAGTCGTTTAATTTTAAAAAATCGTCAAAGTTTGCAAAAATTAGTGTCGATTTTTTGGCGTTTGTCAAAATTATAAATTTCATCGACAATTGCTCAAAAACGCCTAAACCGATTTCAAAAATTTAAAAGTCAATCGATGTATTTTGATGTGGATTATTTTTGTCAGTTTTGTGCAGAGATCGGCCGAGCCATTTCTTTGTAATTTAGAAAAAAGTGTTAAACTTTTCGTCCACATTTAAGCTCATACTAGGGAATCGATTTCCAAAAATGAATAACTGTTCGTAAGATATCATTTGGGAATGATACCGATTAGTTTTAGTTGAAAATCTATCTGTTTTCTTGTAATTAACCGATGAAAAAAAATTTAAGCCGATTTTTATGGAACTTTTTTTTGGCGTTACATATCCTGGTCTTATAGAACTTACTGAAATATTAGGGCCTTACGACAAGTTCAATTTTAAATTAGACGATTTACTTGGTATAAAGGTGCGTCCACACCTAACGAACGAACACGAACGAACATGTCGAACAAGAAAATACAAAGAAGAACGAACAGGAACACGAACGAACGCGAAAAATTCCAAACGAACTTGAACAAGCGCTTAAAAGCAGTGAGCGCTTGAATTTTCGTTGTTCGAAGATGTTCCGTGAAACGTCTGTTTTATTATTGATATGGATGTAAGCTTTAATCATACGGCATTTTCACTGGTTTTTGTGTGATTTTTGTTCGTGTATATTTTGTAAATATACTGTAAATAAATTATTCAATTAATTTCACTCAGTTTTGTATTTGATATTTATATTTTGAGTCGTTTTCTTTCCTCAGCATTCATATTCGGAGCAAGCTGAACATTCCAGGCTTGAGCTAACTATACTCAATTTTCAAACTCTCATCCTCAACGTATATGTTGAATGTCTATGTATGATAACAAGTTTAATATTTACTTGTAAAGACTGCAATTTCTCCTTTACTGCAGCTTCTGACATCCCAAACGTTTTGCCTACACTTTCCCAAGCATCGTTTTTTTTCTAATAATTTTATAAAAAGGGTCTTTAGTCTCCCATATTATAGGAAACTTTTCTATTTCATTTATGAATGACAAAATTACGTCATTTGACCATTCCATAATTTATTCAAAATTTTCAAACTGTACACAATAATTAAAGGTAAATATTATTAAATTATTAAAATTATTAAAAATTATTATTAAATTATTAAAATTATTAAAACAAAAATGTTCGCTTGCGTTCGTTGTGACGTCCACACTGCACATACGAGTTCAAACATGAACGAACAATTTCCTTTGATGTACCGACAAGTTGCGGAACATTGCTCGCCATGTTTGTTTATGTTCGTTCGTGATCGTCGTGGCGTCCACACTATGCTGTTGCCGTTCGTTCTGGTACGTCCGTTTATGTTCGTTCGTGTTCGTTCGTTAGGTGTGGACGCACCTTAACGATAGAGCATTCGTTCGTTTTCAATTATGTGTAATGAATCCACTCGGAATACTTTTAATCGCTCATAAATTAATTTATTGAAGTAAAACTTCTTTAGGCGCGATATGGGTGTAAAAATTTCTTTAGGCTACACGGGTGTAAATCCGTACAAATGCAACGAAAACGCCAACGTGAAGTTGAACACTACGACGCAGGTAGGCGCTGATATCGCGAGTCGCGATCCACTCCCGTCATGTCATGCGTAAGTCGAACGCTAAACCCGCTAAACCCTATATGAACTTGCATTATTTGAATCACGTTTTTTTTACAAAAGAAGAGGTTGCTGTATTATGTCCTCATGGAATAAGACTTCTTAGAGAATAAATGTGTCATGGAATATAATAAATTTATATTGAATCTCGTTGAAGACAAAATAATATCTACTGCCACGGATATTTATGTAGGTTGCCATGCGACAGATCAACAATCATACATTCGTCAGCAGTTTCACAAAAATCGGTTATTGATACCGGGGGTTTGCCGTATGAAATAATTTTAGTTCTGAATAAATTTTACATAATAACAACTAATATTGATGTAAGTGATGGCTTAGCTAATGGTTGTGTAGGAAAATTAGTGTACATAGAACGTGGCGATAATGATGAACTTCTACGTTTATGGTTTGAATTTCCTGGTAAGATAGGTAACAAAATTAGGAAGAAAGCTTCACATCATATTCAAACTCTTAATATCAGTAGGACAGCTGTGCCGATGCTCAGGAGATCTTATTATTATTGATGTTATGTGATTATTAAAAGATGATTTTTAAAATTCAAATATGATGTTTTTTTTTATTTTTATCTTAATTACCTACACATACAATATTAAAAGTTTTACTTCAATCGCGTGTGATCCTTACGCGCACTCTTTTTTTTTATTGATTAAATCGATTATTTATACATATCGGAAAGTTCATGTAACTTGCCTGAAGGCAAAATACCAATACCAACTAGTTTGGATAGTGTTTTATGCATGGTCCGTATGGTTTTGTTTTATGTATATGTTAATAACTCCGACTCCGGCATTCAAACGAAACGATTTTGTAGTTCTGTTCTGTTCTATGTGGCTCTGCATGTTTTATAATTTTCTTTTATCTATGGATGATCTTTTATGCCTATTTATCTATGGATCATGTATGGATCTTCGAGATCTGGTTTGTGTTCTATGGGTTAATTCCATAAAATTTGTTGTGTGTGTTGTGTGTTGTGTGACTCCGTTTGACAGAAAGATGTCAACGTTTTGTTTTTGAGTTTAAATAAATCAATTTATTAGCTATTGCTTTGTGAGCTGTCAAAGCTTAATGCAGATATTGATTTAATATTATAAAAATGGTTAAACAAATAGCTGTTTTAAAAGATAATCAACAAATTATATGTGGCTCATTTGAATTTGCAGTAGATTTTAAAGAAGCAGGTATAATGTCTGAATCATTAATTGTGATATTAAGTAGAATAGCATGTGGTCAGGGTGTCTACTAAAGAATCAATAATTGATTTACAAAGTGAAACTGGTCTTATCTCTGTTAAAATGTACATATTTTAATTTAATATTGGGATTCGTGCTGATTATAGCTTTGAACAAAGATCGGCCGAGCCGTTTCCTCCTTACTAAGAAATAGCCGGTTCTCAAGAACATACTAAAGCAGGGGTCGGCAACCTTTTAACTGTGGTGTGCCAAGCCACTGTACCAATATGATTCAGAGTGCCGCCTTAATTCTGAACAAGGACGTAGCGTGCATTGGCGGGGCCCCGTATCAAAATTTTTTTGGGGATAAAGTTTCTGCTTCTATGAACAATAATGATCTGAGTGCTGTTTGTGTATCATAGAAGTATTTAACTTCCTGAAAGAAATGTTTAAATTTTTTTGCCAGAAAATGTTTGTTTACAACGATAGGCTGAGCCGATTTCTCGAAATTAGGAGAAGAGTGCTAAAATTTTCGCCCTCGTTTCAAAATCAAGAACTGTTCGGATTATATCCCCGGACCTCTTTTTCTTTTAAAAAATCAAAAATTTGGAATAAATCTAAATTCTTATTGATTGTGTCGATTATTTACACATATCGGGAAATACAAGCAAAGTTTCCTAAGACTTACAACTAATTAGCCAATTTTGTATCAGTTTTATTTTTGAAAAACTTTTCAGCATTTGCGGTTGAAACTGGGTAAATTGTATGCAAAAATTTTCGGGAAAATTTTAAGCAAAAGTATTGAATTTTGACAGCGATATAATAAATATTGAATTTCATATTTTAGACATATTTTTCGAGTGTTTACAATTGGTTATAAAAATTAACAGAGATGATCTTACTGTATTTAGACGAAAGTTTAATGAAGACAGGTGTTTTTGCCAAATTACTCAAGTTGTAATTATTCGAACATACTAATTGAGTCGAAGTCTCTGATCTTTGTTTAATTTCAGAAATTAATATGTATATTTAGCAATAGTATTAGCGATTTTCCTAATTCCTTTGTAGCGTGCCATTCAGAATCCCTTCGCGTGCCAAGCCTGGCACGCGTGCCGTAGGTTGCCGATGCCTGTACTAAAGTATGTCATAACGGCAGCACGGCAAATAGTTTATTTTTAATTTATCAAAGTTCGAAATAATATCAAAAAGTTGTCAGAAGTTGCTTTTGTGATGTGGTGAGTCAAACGTTGTCAATTGCTACAGATGTTTATGAGAATATCTCATGTTTTAAACATTGTATGTTTAGGACATCAAGCACTTGTCTATGTAATATAATTGTTATAATTTACAGATAATTTAAATGTGTTTCAGAGATATCAATTGGAAATAGCAATGCTTAGATTTAATTGAAATAGAATATTTTATTTTCGAAATTGAAATTTTTGTCTAAGTATCTAAATTTCAATTTCGGTTGATTATGTTGATTTTAGTATGAAAAGCACTCATTCCATTCGATTACATTATAAAAACAATCTATTTTTGTCTCTTTAGCTATAAGTAACTATGAAGTAGTATTTGAGTAATTGATCAATTGTTACACATTTCGCGAAATTCGTGCAACTTGCTTTATGGCTAAATGCCACTTTCAAATAGTTAATAATTTTGTTTAAATATGAAGCAACTTTTACTAACAAGGCTAGACACTATACTGAAAAAAATACAGTGCGTGTAGGAATGTTGAATGAAAAAAGCAATTCATAGTTACTTATAGCTAAGGAGACAAGAATAGATATTTTTATAATGTAAATGAATGGAATGAGTGCTTTGCATACTAAAATCAACAAATGTGAGAAGAAAAACATAAATAAAAAATTATAAGTAACTAAATAATAATCATAGATTTTATAAATAATGTTTATATATGAGACTGTTCTAAAATTTCTGGATAATAAAAATAAGGATGGAAATACAATTTATTAAAGTATAATGCAAATTTTGCTTTGTTTGGTTATTTATTTATTTAATATGATCAGTCTTATTCTAAAAGAACAAATCTAACTCATGCTCTTTATTCTGAATTTTATACTAGGTACGGGAATGTTTTGACGATGGTAAAACCACCATGGATAAATAGCCCTTATGGTGACAAAGATGACAAAATACTGTAAGATCCTGCTTAACACTACTTTGTTTTGCACCTTATTTTATGCAGTGGATTCTGCAAACACATTGGGTACTATATGATCATCAGTTTTTATCATGTATAATATTAGAAAGCATGAAAAAAAAGTAACAAGAAAAAGCATTTCATTAGAAACAAAAATGCAAGTGATTAGAAGGTTAGACTCTGGTGAACGACAATCACAAATTAGTGCTTCAATGAATATGGCTACTTCAACAATAAGGACAATTCTTAGGAACAAGGAAAAAATACTTTTATCGGCAACTTCAACTACATCAAGCTCTGCTACTAGAATTACACGTACTAGAAATAACACCATAGAGGAAATGGAAAGACAACTTTCTATATGGATTGATGACAAAATGGAGCATGATGTGCTATTAAGCCAAAAGATCATAATGGAAAAAGCTAGAAATATTTTCAATTCCATTCAGTCTGAGACAAGTGATATAAAGGATACTTTTGTCGCTAGTCGAGGGTGGTTTGATAGATTTAAGATTCGATATAATCTCAACAACAAAAAGATTCCAGGGGAAGCAGCTAGTTGTGATGCGAAAGCGGCAGATGAATTTTCAACGACATTTGAAACAATAATTGAACAAGGAAACTATCCATTAGAATTGATTCTTAGTGTTGATGAAAATGTAGAACAAATAGTGGATTTAGCAAAACAGACTGGTTTAGGTAAATCAAATGTGGAAGACATTGAAGAAACAATTCAAGAACTGTCAGATAGTCTTTCTACTGATGATCTCCAATTAATCAATAAGCGAGAAGAAAACATAAAAATTGGCAGTGATTTCAATGACGTACAAAAAGAACTTTCAATGGTATTTGTAGATAGGTCTGTGACTACAGTGACTGAAATTATGGATCAATTTATAAAAAATGATCCAAATTTTGAGAGGAGTTCTAAAGCAAGACGGGGTGTTATAGATGCTTTATCGGCTTATCAACATCTTCTGAAAGAGAGCAGGAGAAAAACGCAACCTACATTAGAAGCCTTTTTGAAAAAAAGGCCAAAGATTAAACAGTAAACAGTAAACAGTATGAACTGGATATCTGACTGAATGAGAAATTGATTTTTTTTTATAAATTTATTTGTAAACATTTACATATATATATTTTATGAAATAAATGTTTTGTTTTATTTTTATTATAATAAACAAATTAAAAAAGATATATAAAAAATAACACCAGCTTAACGCTGTTTTGATTTAACATGATTTAAGTTCATTTTATTATTTTATAAAAAAATTAAATAAGCTAGCTAGGGGCTGGTTGCAACAGTTTTTTTAAAACTAATATATTTTGAAATCCACTGATTATAATTTTAAGAAATAAAAATTAATAGTTCTTCTAACAGTTACAGAGTAACTATTCCTCTACTAAATCAAGTCAAATAGTTTCATAACTGTTGATCATTAATTCACAATTAATCATTTTCTAGAAAAAGTGATTCAACCTACCTTGTGCTTGGCTTGTAGTAACAACAAAAATGCCTCTCACAGTTTATTCTCTATTTATTTTTAATAAAATTGACATGTTTCTACGTAATCTTCATAAATCAACGCAAACTAAATAAAATATACTACAAATAAAATATATAATGTCTTATATAATAAATAATTTTTTATCATAAATCAACGTAAACTACAATTATTATTATAATACAAACAAAAAATAGTGTCTTTCTGTAACACAATTTACTTTTTCCTGCATCTTACAAACTATAAACTCCACTCGGTTTTGTTTCAACTAACTCCAGGTGTGATTTTTTTGTTTACATAAACTAGGGTACTTAACTATTTAAACAATTTAGCATCCACAAAAATTGCTGTTCATTATTGCGTTGGCCTGCCGGACAGTTGCTATGACAATATTATGCAGGACGGTTGCATGTCTAATTGAGGCAAAAAAAATTTTAATATCATTTTAAGATCCTATTAAAAAACGCCTGTTACTACCCCCGTTACATATAGCGCCTATTATCCCTACATTTAAAAATAAAAGCCCTTATAAATTATTTTTGTGGATAGATCATAGACCTATGAACCTAGACAATATTAGAATACCCCGTGTTCATAATGTGCTTATGAATAAAGCCCGAATCACACGATTTGTTTTTGAGACTAGGGGTGCGTTCGACTTGGACGCTTACGCGCTGTGAGCGCTCACGCTTATAAGCACGAATTTTTAGCGTTCGACTTGGCCGATAAGCGCTCAGAATCGATAACTAAATTCCGTTCGTTTTGGAAACTGTGAGCGTCAATAAGCATCAAAATGGCGGCAACTGGCGGTAACGGTAATTGTGTAAATTTTATTACTTTCTGGATCATTCAGCGGGATTATACACAATTTAACAATTAATAAATAAATAAAATTTGGTTTGCTTATGCTTAATTAATATTAATATTAAAATTAAAATTTAAAATTATTTAAAATTAATTAAATTTAAAATTAATTAATATTAATATTAATATTAAAAAATAATTGTGATATACAACTTGGCATTTTTGCGGGATTATAAAGAATTTAACAATTAATAAATAAATGAAATTTGGATAGCGTATGCTTAATTAATAGTAATATTAAAATTAAAATTTAAAATTATTTAAAATTAATTGAATTTAAAATAAATAAATAATATGAATAAAATAAAATAAATAATATGAATAAAAAATAAATGTGATATACAACTTGGCATTTTTGCGGGATTATAAAGAATTTAACAATTAATAAATAAATGAAATTTGGTTAGCTTATGCTTAATTAATAGTAATATTAAAATTGAAATTTAAAATTAATTAAATTTTAAAATTAATTAATATCAATATTAATATTAAGAAATAATTGTGATCTACAGCTTGCTATTTTTGCGGAATTATAATGAATTTGACAATTAATAAACAAATGAAATGACAGATAGTAAAAACAACTGACGCTCACGCTCACGCTGCCCTACCTCTGTGGCGTGAGCGTATGTGAGCGCAAAATATGTGCTACGAGCATCCTACGATGGTGCTACGAGCGTACTTATGCCACACTCACAGCGCCAAGTCGAACGATGAAAGCGCGCTCACGGCGCGCTCACAGCGCGTAAGCGTCCAAGTCGAATGCACCCTTCATTGTACTTATGGAGCTGTCAAAATAATTATTAATATTTAAGTTAATATATTGATGTAATATATTAATTATAAATGCATATAATACTCTTCTTTATCTATGATTACAGATGTTTGTTCGGAGATTACGGGCCAGTTTTTAAAATTGCACAAAAACATTAAAAGCCATTTTGACAGTTCGTTTCTTTTAAAGCAAAATGCGTAGCCAACTTCATTATACTCCTGGGGCTGTCAAAATAATTTAATTTACAAAACACAAACAAAATATTATTAAAGTTAATATATTAATTATAAATGGATTAATTATTAGTACTATATGTTGCAATATTTTCCTTGTATTGAATTACTTTTTAGCACAGGTTTTGTATGGAACCATATAAATTAACAATTCATGCAGTTGAAGGTAATAATAAATAATGTAACTTCATTACTCTTGTTTTGTTTAATTGTGATTTTAATTTTAATTAACTAAAAAACAACAAATTTCACTCTTTTATGTTCTTAAGCATTTAGTATTAATCTTACATATAATCATGTAGACCTTATATACCAACACTTTCATTATTGTTATTACGTGTGTAGATAGTATTCGTCTCTATTATCATATTACATTTCTATTTATTTTTCTAGTGCAAAGATGTCAGAACCAAGTCCAAAACCAATAAAATAGGAACTGAAACCAGCATTCTGCCTCAAGGCGAGATATTTATGAAAACAGAACCAAAATTAAAATTGTGTCAACCTCAATTGATGCCTTTGAAATGTCTCACTTTGCAAATGCTGGAATCGATGCAGAAACTGAGGAAAACATCTCAAAGTTGAAACTGAAACATCATGTAACTCAATTTAAGGAGAAAAATGCTAATAAGAAGGTGGACAATTGTTATTGTCTTGTGTCCGACTGTGGTATTAAGATAAAATTTAGAAGTTGTCAAAGTGTGTACAAATAAATATGTAATTAAATATTCTAATATATATTAATCCGCATTCTGATTATCTAGATTTATATAATTTTAACTTAAAACAAGTCAGACTCTAGTCTATACTTCAAAATCAGAAAAATAGTTGTTTTTTTCATAATCATTTGTTTAAAATTTACAAAAATAGTAACAAATATTCAAAAATAAAATTCCTTGTATTTATAATAATATTACAATTCAAAATTAAAGATTATTCAAATTATCGATATTTTATCCCTGTATCGATATTTTTGCACAATTTAACATTTGACACATTTTTTGACAGTTATGACACACCGTGTTCCTAACCAAGAATTTAAAGTTTGTTTATTTAAATAATTATATATTTAATAAACATATTAATAAAAGAAAATAGCTGAATTGTTATTAGTTAGTCACTAACTACAAGTAATGTTGTAAATTTATAAACAATTGTAAAAGAGGTTAGAATTATTTTAATTGTGCAAAAATGGAGTTAGATATTTGGCGAGCCGATTGGGCTTACGCTCTGTAGATATAGATTGTCTGAGAGTTTTGGTAAGTCAATAAAACATAAAAAAACTTACATTTACATAATTTTTGTATGAACTTTTTTTTATCATCAGGTGTATTCAAAAATTATTGGTTGTCCCTTGAAAATATGTGAAACAAACAACCCATTTAGAAGTCCTAAAGGTCAGTTACCTGTTTTGAGAGATGGACGTAAAAGGTTCTGTGGTTTCGATGATATAAGGAGTTATTTAAGCTCTCAGGTTTGTTCATGAACATCCTACGGTTTCTGTAAATATAATAAACGTTTTCTTTGATGCAGGGATATGGTTTGGATAGATCAGTAGAAACTTCGGAGCATAGTAATGCTGTAGCATATCATGAGCATATTAAAACAAAACTACTACCAGGTAATAAATTAATATATATATATATATATATATATATATATATATTTGTAGAGTTTCGAACAATATATATATATATGTATATATATGTATATAAATATATATATATATTATATATATATATATAATATATATATAGATATATATATATATAATATTTGATAATATAATTACAGGTTTGCAGTACGTCTGGTGGATTGATACAAAGAACTACACAGAATTTGTCAGACCCTGGTACGCCAAAGCACTGCCTCTCCCTTTAAATTACATATATCCTGGCAGGTACGAACGCCAAGCCAAGGCTTACATGGAAATTGTGTACGGTGAAGAATTAACACCAAAACAACTAGAAGAATTGTATGTATTTATAATTGTTACTTTTTTTGTTACGTTTTGGTATTATTTGTTTTTCTTTTAGGCTTATGCAGATGCACAAAAATGCATATCAATGCTTTCAGAAAAATTAGGGAACTCTGAGTTCTTCTCTGGTCCTAAAACCAGTTTGTTGGATGTAAATATTTTTGCCTATCTTGCGCCTCTGTTGAGAGCACCTTTGCCTTCAAACGCTCTGCAAAATTATCTTAAGCATTGTGATAATTTAGTCAAATTTATTAACAGGATATGCGAGATGTATTTTCCAGAAATACAATCAGGTGATGATTTAATTTGATGTATATTTCTGTTGTTTATACATACATATGTAAATTTATTAATTGTTGGTATTCTAAAGGAACAATTCTTGGATAAAATAGAAATGTTATGGAAAGGCTATGTAAAAACTTATAAAAAATATGTATTTCCTGTGCGATCAGGCGTTTTATGTAAAACCTAACCTATAAAAATAATTTTGTTATTAACTTCCCGTAGGTTTATTATAGTAGTCGCAAAAAAATCGAAAATGAAAATTTTTATATATCTTTACGTTTCAAAGGTTTCTGAACATTTTGGCATACCTTAGAAAAAATCGATGTATGTGTGTGTGTGTGTGCGTGTGTGTGCGGATGCAAATTTTCGTCGACGATTTCGGTAACACGGATGAAGCGATTTGAATAATTTAAAAAGCATTTGATTCGTATTGTTAAGGAGACGTGCTGATTAGTTTTTGGCGAAGGCAGGTCCAGCCGTTCCAAAGATATGGGGCAAAAAGTGCCAAAAACGGTAACCCAGTTTTCAAGAGAACGGAGCGTCCGATTTGAATAATTCAAAAAAACATTTTACTTGTATTGACAAGATGAAGAACTGATCAAATTTTCATGAAGGCAGGTCGAAAGGTTTCGGAGATCTTGTAAAAAAAGTGAAAAAAATGCCATTTGGCAGTCAAAAATGATCATTAGACATATGCACATCAAATTATCAGATATTTTATAGAGATTTTAACAAGTATAAATTTTGTTTACATTCCTTTGGGTTCCGTACCAATGTTTACGCGTTAGACGGCGACGCGGCGCTTACGCACTTCGATATTTCGTCTCTATGCGGTTAAAGCAGTACGATTGCTTTGGAAAAAAGTTCAGAATTTCTAAAATATGTCAAAATAAAGAAAACATTTTTTTCAAGAAAAAGTAATTTTTTGTCAAATTTATAGTTTCTCAAAAATCTAATTTTTTCGAAGTAATTTTTTTCAACAATGTTAATCTTTTTAAAAAAATAATAATTTTTGGTACTGGAAGTTCCAGCAATTTGCCTTCAGGCACGATAAGCAAATACACACTTTTTGGCAGTTTTTACTAACAATTAATACAAAGATAGACCCATAACATAAAAATTACCATAACATTTTTATTTTATCCAAAAATCGGCATAAGTTTTGCTTAGAATTTAAGTTTGAGACATTTATATTGATGATATAAATGTTTATTACAGATACATCCAATCGCAAAAGAAATTAGCCGAAGAGACCAGAAGAAACATCAAAAGGCTCATGAAAAGGTCAGGTGATGCTGAGGACTTCCCTCACAAGACTCGTTCCTTCTTCTGGCCGGTATAGTTGCATTTGCAGCCATGGCCGGTTATGCTTTGTCTTTAGGAATTTTACAAGTACGAAAAACATTTAAATATTATACAAAAAGCACTTATATAATCCCGGTTTATATTTCTAGATTTCAACAGAAAGTGGTGATTCTTATCCGCACGAGATCATCGATGATGATGATGAATAACAAAGACTGTGGCACCATTAATACCTCGACTAGTCCATTGTGTACTTTTTATGATTCAAGCAGTATATTTGATAGAGAAATATATTATTATAAATTACACCTTTTGAACTTTTATTTATTGTTTGGTAAATACTGTTTCAGTCCTTTTGTATGTCGAAACGGTATTCCTTTTGTGGCCGATGTTATTTCTTCTAAATATGAATTAAAATTGTGGATTGTGTTGGCCTCCGATGACGACACGGTTGCCTAATTGGCTGTTTATGAATGTACTGCCAGAGATTCTTCATATGTTACTCTCGCCGACGATGAACACTACTACTTTCTGGGGGGGGGGCTCCTGGGAAAGAAAACATAGTAAAAAAAACGCAACATATATATATACGAGGTCTGTTCAAAAAGTACCCGGAATTTTCGTTTTTTTCAAAAAAATATTTATTTATTCGTCTACATTAATGTGGTCCCCTTCAAAGTAGTCCCCCCCAGATATAATACACTTATGCAGCGTTTTTTCCAATTTTCGAAGCACCCTTGATATTCACTTTTTGATGTCCTTGAGCACTCTCAGCGATTTTCTTCAATCGAGGAAAACCGCCGTCCTTTCATGGGTCTCTTCAACTTTGGGAATAGGAAAAAGTCACACGGAGCCATATCTGGTGAATTTTTGCACTTTGCAACACTTTATTTCATTTTTTACGCAAAATTTAATACAAATTCTTTGACTTTTCATTCTTCCATTGTAAAATCGCCGAGCTCAGAAAAACACGTCGAACCTTAGCGACTACCACAGACAAAGTAAACAGTGAATATAGCTGAAAAATTTCATCATACTTTAGGGGCATGTATACCAACACAATAAAAAAAAAATTTTGACAATCAGACACTCCAGACCCGCGAAATTTAATTATTAGTATTCCGGGTACTTTTTGAACACACCTCGTATATATATATATATATATATATATATATATATACTAGTGAC
>NW_020536999.1:70516090-70545608 GCF_003426905.1 Ctenocephalides felis | reverse complement strand
TTTTTTTTTCAAAAGCAATTATTTTGTTGAAACAAGCAGAAAGTTTTTTGAATCAATTAAATCGGACGCTTAGAACTTTGTTCGGACAAAAGATGCAGAATAAAATTAAGATTAAAATGCTATATAATAAATGGTTAAGTGTGTTCATATAATTTTCTCGAGATTTTCCAGTTTTCCTTGAATTTTTCAATTGCAACTTGCCTGTAGGCTACACCGTGCGGAATTTGAAGTAGCGATATATAAGGAAGAACGATGTATAATACTTTACATGTTTTCTTTACAGAAGTATTGGATAATGTGGACTGTTGGTGAAACCGAAAAAGATAAGCGATTTTCATATAATATTTAAATTTTTGAATTAAGTCTTATTAAAAAAAAAAAAAAAAAAAAAAAAAAAAAAAATTTTTAAACACCAAATATCAAATACCAAACACTATGTTTGAAAATACATATGAGTAGTTTTTAATAATTACCTTTGCAGAAAAATAATCAGGTTTTTCTCCACTTCCTAATTGACGAATCTTTGCTTCTTTCAGCGTCATTAAAGGTGCTGATGCGTTGGAACCGAGGCCAGACCTGATAAAAGAAATGAAAGAGTAGTAGGTTTTATACAAAATATATTCGGTTATATAAATTAAGTATTAATCTTAATTTCTTACATCGCCGATAGACTTGTAGAATCGGCATTTGCACCACCGTTATCAAACCACCCTCGAAGTTTATGGGCCTCAGGAATGTCAGGATTTATTTTCAAGCATGTTCCAGATACCGTTCCTAATGATTTTCCACCGCCAAACTCATTAAGGCGAGCTCCTTTTACAAGAATTACGGGCTGTAACGAACCATCGAAGTTTTCTGCCTCATCACCCCACAGAGTTAAGTTAATCTGCAACAAAGAACACGGATAAAAGAAATACTAGTAATAATGTAAAAAATCGATGTTAAAATAAAGTTTTAATATAAACTAGATGTATATAACATTTTGCCTTGAGGCAAGATACATGAACTTTTTGATATGTATAAATAATATGACTCAATCAAAAAGAATTACATTTAGCAACTTATTGAATTGTAATTGTTATGATTACACTTTTAACCTTTGTAAACTCTAAGCTATTCAAATAGCTTTTAAATTACTGAAATCGATTTAGCAACCTTCAATGTCATACGACTTAAAATGTATTGAAACATCGAAAAAGCAAAAGCGAATCGGATGTTCTAGCAAAAACAAATTTCTTTCGGAAAGTGTTCATAAATAATTATATATTTATCATTAAAATCATTTATATTTATGTGACAATTATTTAAATGCTATTCATATTTATAAAAAAAATCTAAATTATAGATAATGTTTAATTACAAAACTAATTCAAAACTATTCAAAAACTAATTAAGCCGCTCGTAATACTTACGCAAGCTCCGCTATTGTCTACCAATGTTAATTCTCTTTTGCGCAACTCTCTGCCAGCCTTAGAAGTCAACTGGACAACATTAGTGCAATCCTTGCAAATTCCAATTACATCTGAAATTATATATCATATACAATTAGAACAAAATAATGTAATAGTAATTTGCAACCTCATTAGATATTTTCAAGGTGACAGTATGCTGTTGACAGGTTTACATTTATTAGTATGTATTTGAAAAACAGTGGTTATAAAGAACTCTCGAACATAGTATTTTGTAAAAGCGCGGCCTATTAATTCAGGCTTTAATAAATTTGTTTAATTAAACCACTTCCTGTAAGAGTGATATATTAGTATGTTTATTAAGTACCATGTACTCTATCACCATATCAAGTTCCATTAAAATCGTATTTTTTTTTTCTTTTTTAACAATTATAAGAGAACGCTCTGCCGGCCATCGCGCAAAACTCATCAACGCATGTCCTGTCTAAGTTACATCAAATGGCTTTCAAATTTTTTAAATTGGTTCAGCCGTTTTTGAGAAAACATACATGAAAACTTTAAAACCGATACACACACATAAATACTTTTTCCAGATTTAGTCTCATTTGAATCAGAATGGCTTTAAACCTTGAGTAAACAAAATTTCAAATTTTGTTAAATTAAAAGTCGTTAAATTAAATTTGTCTAAAATCAGAGGTTTGTGTAGAAGAAAACCCAAAAAATTTTCTTTACTTAAAATAAAATATAAAAAAGCATGTATTAGAATCATTTTCACACAAATCTATATTTAAATAAATAAAAAATTATATAAAACCAGTGAACCAAAGCCTGGTATGATTATCCTGTATGAAGGGTATTTTATATTTCATCAAAATCAATTAAGCCCTTACCTACAAAACTGTTTGTTTCCTTTTCACCAATATCTTTAATCTTTACAAATTCGTAACTGACTTCTGGCACTCCAATATCAGCATCCATACACTCAGCGACTTGAGTATCATTTGTAAACGTCATTTCATAATCATTTTGAGGGTAGAAAATGTTTATTCGCTGGTTTCAATTGGCATTTTGATATATAATACACCTTGTCCACTGAAACAACAAAATATACATTAGTCTCAATGAAATATTCTTAATATTTAACTTATAGGGCTAAATTAATACAAAATATTTATAAGCCTCAATGAATATTTTCAGAATATTCAACTTGCAGGGGTAGGGTAAATCAGTTACTTTAAGTAAGAAATGTTAAGGACAAGCTATCTTAACAAATAATGATAAAACTAAAATAGAGGGCTTAAAAAATGAATTTTATTTAAATTAATGTATTTTTAGGCAACAAATAACTTATAATAGAAATTCAATATTTGATCAATTATCTTTTAATTATTATTAATGATCGATTTATAAAAACTGCACCAGTACCTGAATCATATCATAAAACTTATCACATTGCTCTTTAAAAGCAGTTGCCCTGATTTCTCCACTTTCATCAAATAAATCCATACTAAATAACTTTCCTTCGCCTTTACTGTTACTCCAAGTTCTTATAGCAGACTTATTCATTACTCTTGCTTTGATTACCCACCTATTTAAAAATATATACAATTTATATAAACTACAAAATTGATAAATACCAAATGAAAGCAAATATAAATCTTAGTGGTTGCATAAAAACTTTTTTTTATATATATTTGCATTTTTCTAATCACAAGTGAAGAAATTACATAATATAAATTCTAATACCCTATTTCAATTTCAAATTTGAAATATCTAAATTATACAATCTTATATAATTGTAAACTTACTTATTTTGGTAAGGACTCAAAGATACAATTGGATGAGTGAGCTGTTGTCCAACTAAGGTCACAGAACTTTCATAAGTTGGTTTTTTGTTATACGAGTTTCCACTACTTGGAGGTGGAGCACCTGGTTAAAAATTCAATTTGTATTATCATATAATTAAATGATTGAGGATTACTCTGATTATTGTATACATTTTAAAGTTGATGTTTTTTTTCAAGTATTAACAGAATATAATAATCAAGCATAACACACTAATAAAAAGCACTTCACTTGATTATATTGTCATATTTCCTTTAACAATTTTATTCATTTTATATATCTACTTTTCTTAAATATATTGTTTGTTTAAATCTTATCAAGATCATGTTACTTGACAGATGTCCTGAAGATGGAACGCACTTAGTTCCAAAACATCAACAGCAAATAAATATAGAAATGATTCTTTAAAAAAGATTTTTGTTTTTTATACGTTGTTTGAAGCTCTACAAATTATTTACAAATATAAGACTACCATCTATATATATATATATATATATATATATATATATATATATATATATATATATATATATAAACATAATATTGATCTATGCAGCAGGTATCATAAAAATAGTATATAAATTAAAAAACAATGCTTTAAGGAACTTATGAGAATATTACTATACAAAATTAACTTGTTTATAGTAAATTATTGAGTTTTTTTTAAATATCTACTATATTAATCTGTATCTTTTCTTTGCTTACTTGTAACAGTTCCTGATACTCCCGAGCTAGAGTTTTGACCAGCCATGCCCTCGGGATTCTCAGGTAAAGCTACAGGGCTTCCAAGTTTTTCACCAACTTCTTCTCCAGGCCTGACAACAGTCAAGCCCAATATGATTAATACTCGTCTGAAAGGATATTTTGTGTATCAAAAATACCCAAATACATAGATACAAAATATAAAAACAAATGTCAACCATGGAAAAGTTTGACACAGCAAAAAAAAAAGCATTATAATAAAATATATTAAATGTAAAATAAGTTCAATGTGGTTTGGCTTTCTTCATTTATATTTATTATAACCACTTTCGGAAAAAGGTTTTGAGAGAGCCCATATACGCACCTATCACCTTTGCCTGTATTGTTTAGAACTGAAGTAATGTAGCGATCAACGCAAACCACAGTATTATCTGACAGTTCTCCAGCGACAAGCATACCATTGAGCTGAGTAGCCAGCATAGCAAAACTATGAAAGTATCGGCCATCAGAGATTAAAAGTCGATATCTTTCTGTGTTTCCATTTCCCATCACTTTCTTACTTCCAAGAATTTGCATAATAGGATTCTCAATGACGGCTCCGGTCATTATACCCTGGGATATAAGAAAATGATAAGTTAACGCTTGGTATGAAAGTGCACAGAGAAAGTTAGGTCACATATTTTTGTTAAACATTAGCATAGCAATTATGAAAAATATCTCAACTTCTGAATCTTACCATCAAACATCCACTCGTGAGTTGAGAGGCCATGGCGATTTAAAATAGTTTTTAGAAATTTAATAACTTAATTTTTCACTGATATATTTAGCGCGTACAATCATCTACTTGCTCAAAGATTAAGTTGCGAAGGATAAAAAAAGCATTAACGCGGAATACCGCCAATTTCTCATAAACATCTGTCAACCGACCATAGAACTTTATCGTTCGTCATATCGATAGTCAACATCGATAAAAACCGCTGATTTTTTGTTATTGATTTAGAATATATTCAAAATACTATTCGACATATAATTAAATTAAATATATTTAATTATTAATTTCCCGAAGGAGAAGTTTATGTTTTCATCAAAAAATCCGAATTGCTTATTTTATGTTTTCTCGACGTTTCAAGCCATTCTGAATCGAATGAGACCAAATTTGGAAAAAGTATGTGTGTGCTGTGTGTGTGTGAACACATTTTTTGCCGTATATCGACGTTTTCTCAAAAACGGCAAGGCCGATTTCAAAAATTTAAAAGCCATTAGATGTATCTCGATGAGAACTAGCGTTTCTAAGTTTTGTGCGACGTTTCTTTGTAAATCGCAGAAAAGTGAAAATTTTTTCGTCCACGTTTTAGCCCATAATTCTGAATCGATTTTGAAAATTCAAAAACTGTTTGAAACATATTGGTTGGGAATCGACCTGATTAGCTTTTGGTAAAGATCGGCCGAGCCGTTTTCTTGTAATAAGGTGTTAAATTTTTTTTTCAACGATTTTCACGAATTTTTTTTGACGGTAGATACTATAGTCTTATAGATCATACTAAAATATTACGGTCCTACGACAAGTCGTTTAATTTAAAAAAATCGTCAAAGTTTGCAAAAATTAGTGTCGATTTTTTGGCGTTTGTCAAAATTATAAATTTCATCGACAATTGCTCAAAAACGCCTAAACCGATTTCAAAAATTTAAAAGTCAATCGATGTATTTTGATGTGGGTTGTTTTTTGTCAGTTTTGTGCAGAGATCGGCCGAGCCATTTCTTTGTAATTTAGAAAAAAGTGTTAAACTTTTCGTCCACATTTAAGCTCATACTAGCGAATCGATTTCTAAAAATGAATAACTGTTCGTAAGATATCATTTGGGAATGATACCGATTAGTTTTAGTTGAAAATCTATCTGTTTTCTTGTAATTAACCGATGAAAAAAAATTTAAGCCGATTTTTATGGAACTTTTTTTTGGCGTTACATATCCTGGTCTTATAGAACTTACTGAAATATTAGGGCCTTACGACAAGTTCAATTTTAAATTAGACGATTTACTTGGTATAACGATAGAGCATTCGTTCGTTTTCAATTATGTGTAATGAATCCACTCGGAATACTTTTAATCGCTCATAAATTAATTTATTGAAGTAAAACTTTTTTAGGCGCGATATGGGTGTAAAAATTTCTTTAGGCTACACGGGTGTAAATCCGTACAAATGCAACGAAAACGCCAACGTGAAGTTGAACACTACGACGCAGGTAGGCGCTGATGTCGCGAGTCGCGATCCACTCCCGTCATGTCATGCGTAAGTCGAACGCTAAACCCGCTAAACCCTATATGAACTTGCATTAATTGAATCACGTTTTTTTTACAAAAGAAGAGGTTGCTGTATTATGTCCTCATGGAATAAGACTTCTTAGAGAATAAATGTGTCATGGAATATAATAAATTTATATTGAATCTCGTTGAAGACAAAATAATATCTACTGCCACGGATATTTATGTAGGTTGCCATGCGACAGATCAACAATCATACATTCGCCAGCAGTTTCACAAAAATCGGTTATTGATACCGGGGGTTTGCCGTATGAAATAATTTTAGTTCTGAATAAATTTTACATAATAACAACTAATATTGATGTAAGTGATGGCTTAGCTAATGGTTGTGTAGGAAAATTAGTGTACATAGAACGTGGCGATAATGATGAACTTCTACGTTTATGGTTTGAATTTCCTGGTAAGATAGGTAACAAAATTAGGAAGAAAGCTTCACATCATATTTAAACTCTTAATATCAGTAGGACAGCTGTGCCGATGCTCAGAAGATCTTATTATTATTGATGTTATGTGATTATTAAAAGATGATTTTTAAAATTCAAATATGATGTTTTTTTTATTTTTATCTTAATTGCCTACTCATACAATATTAAAAGTTTTACTTCAATCGCGTGTGATCCTTACGCGCACTCTTTTTTTTATTGATTAAATCGATTATTTATACATATCGGAAAGTTCATGTAACTTGCCTGAAGGCAAAATACCAATACCAACTAGTTTGGATAGTGTTTTATGCATGGTCCTATGGTTTTGTTTTATGTATATGTTAATAACTCCGACTCCGGCATTCAAACGAAACGATTTTGTAGTTCTGTTCTGTTCTATGTGGCTCTGCATGTTTTATAATTTTCTTTTATCTATGGATGATCTTTTATGCCTATTTATCTATGGATCATGTATGGATCTTCGAGATCTGGTTTGTGTTCTATGGGTTAATTCCATAAAATTTGTTGTGTGTGTTGTGTGTTGTGTGACTCCGTTTGACAGAAAGATGTCAACGTTTTGTTTTTGAGTTTAAATAAATCAATTTATTAGCTATTGCTTTGTGAGCTGTCAAAGCTTAATGCAGATATTGATTTAATATTATAAAAATGGTTAAACAAATAGCTGTTTTAAAAGATAATCAACAAATTATATGTGGCTCATTTGAATTTGCAGTAGATTTTAAAGAAGCAGGTATAATGTCTGAATCATTAATTGTGATATTAAGTAGAATAGCATGTGGTCAGGGTGTCTACTAAAGAATCAATAATTGATTTACAAAGTGAAACTGGTCTTATCTCTGTTAAAATGTACATATTTTAATTTAATATTGGGATTCGTGCTGATTATAGCTTTGAACAAAGATCGGCCGAGCCGTTTCCTCCTTACTAAGAAATAGCCGGTTCTCAAGAACATACTAAAGTATGTCATAACGGCAGCACGGCAAATAGTTTATTTTTAATTTATCAAAGTTCGAAATAATATCAAAAAGTTGTCAGAAGTTGCTTTTGTGATGTGGTGAGTCAAACGTTGTCAATTGCTACAGATGTTTATGAGAATATCTCATGTTCTAAACATTGTATGTTTAGGACATCAAGCACTTGTCTATGTAATATAATTGTTATAATTTACAGATAATTTAAATGTGTTTCAGAGATATCAATTGGAAATAGCAATGCTTAGATTTAATTGAAATAGAATATTTTATTTTCGAAATTGAAATTTTTGTCTAGGTATCTAAATTTCAATTTCGCTTGATTATGTTGATTTTAGTATGAAAAGCACTCATTCCATTCGATTACATTATAAAAACAATCTATTTTTGTCTCTTTAGCTATAAGTAACTATGGAGTAGTAATTGAGTAATTGAACAATTGTTACACATTTCGCAAAATTCGTGCAACTTGCTTTATGGCTAAATGCCACTTTCAATTAGTTAATAATTTTTTTTTAAATATGAAGCAACTTTTTCTAACAAGGCTAGACACTATACTGAAAAAAATACAGTGCGTGTAGGAATGTTGAATTTAAAAAACAATTTATAGTTACTTATAGCTAAAGAGACAAGAATAGATATTTTTATAATGTAAATGAATGGAATGAGTGCTTTGCATACTAAAATCAACAAATGTGAGAAGAAAAACATAAAACTTATAAGTAACTAAATAATAATCATAGAAGTTATAAATAATGTTTATATATGAGACTGCTTTAAAATTTCTGGATAATAAAGATAAGGATGGAAATACAATTTATTAAAATATAATGCAAATTTTGCTTTGTTTGGTTATTTATTTATTTATTTAATATGATCAGTCTAATTCTAAAAGAACAAATCTAACTCATGCTCTTTATTCTGATTTTGAAACTAGGTACGGGAATGTTTTGACGATGGTAAAACCACCATGGATAAATAGCCCATATGGTGACAAAGATGACAAAATACTGTAATATCCTGCTTAACAATACTTTGTTTTGCACCTTATTTTATGCAGTGGATTCTGCAAACACATTGGGTACTATATGATCATCAGTTTTTATCATGTATAATATTAGAAAGCATGAAAAAAAAGTAACCAGAAAAAGCATTTCATTAGAAACTAAAATGCAAGTGATTAGAAGATTAGACTCTGGTGAACGACAATCACAAATTAGTGCTTCAATGAATATGGCTACTTCAACAATAAGGACAATTCTTAGGAACAAGGAAAAAATACTGTTATCGGCAACTTCAACTACATCAAGCTCTGCTACTAGAATTACACGTACTAGAAATAACACCATAGAGGAAATGGAAAGACAACTTTCTATATGGATTGATAACAAAATGGAGCATGATGTGCTATTAAGCCAAAAGATCATAATGGAAAAAGCTAGAAATATTTTCAATTCCATTCAGTCTGAGACAAGTGACATAAAGGATACTTTTGTCGCTAGTCGAGGGTGGTTTGATAGATTTAAGATTCGATATAATCTCAACAACAAAAAGATTACAGGAGAAGCAGCTAGTTGTGATGCGAAAGCGGCAGATGAATTTTCAACGACATTTGAAACAATAATTGAACAAGGAAACTATCCATTAGAATTGATTCTTAGTGTTGATGAAAATGTAGAACAAATAGTGGATTTAGCAAAACAGACTGGTTTAGGTAAATCAAATGTGGAAGACATTGAAGAAACAATTCAAGAACTGTCAGATAGTCTTTCTACTGATGATCTCCAATTAATCAATAAGCGAGAAGAAAACATAAAAATTGGCAGTGATTTCAATGACGTACAAAAAGAACTTTCAATGGTATTTGTAGATAGGTCTGTGACTACAGTGACTGAAATTATGGATCAATTTATAGAAAATGATCCAAATTTTGAGAGGAGTTCTAAAGCAAGACGGGGTGTTATAGATGCTTTATCGGCTTATCAACATCTTCTGAAAGAGAGCAGGAGAAAAACGCAACCTACATTAGAAGCCTTTTTGAAAAAAAGGCCAAAGATTAAACAGTAAACAGTAAACAGTATGAACTGGATATCCTGACTGAATGAGAAATTGATTTTTTTTTATAAATTTATTTGTAAACATTTACATATATATATTTTATGAAATAAATGTTTTGTTTTATTTTTATTATAATAAACAAATTAAAAAAGATATATAAAAAATAACCACGCTTAATGCTGTTTTGATTTAACATGATTTAAGTTCATTTTATTATTTTATAAAAAAATTAAATAAGCTAGCTAGGGGCTGGTTGCAACAGTTTTTTTAAAACTAATATATTTTGAAATCCACTGATTATAATTTTAAGAAATAAAAATTAATAGTTCTTCTAACAGTTACAGAGTAACTATTCCTCTACTAAATCAAGTCAAATAGTTTCATAACTGTTGATCATTAATTCACAATTAATCATTTTCTAGAAAAAGTGATTCAACCTACCTTGTGCTTGGCTAGTAGTAACAACAAAAATGCCTCTCACAGTTTATTCTCTATTTATTTTTAATAAAATTGACATGTTTCTAAGTAATCTTCATAAATCAACGCAAACTAAATAAAATATACTACAAATAAAATATATAATGTCGTCTATAAAATAATTTTTTATCATAAATCAACGTAAACTACAATTATTATTATAATACAAACAAAAAATAGTGTCTTTCTGTAACACAATTTACTTTTGCCTGCATCTTACAAACTATAAACTCCACTCGGTTTTGTTTCAACTAACTCCAGGTGTGATTTTTTTGTTTACATAATAGACCAAGAGCCAGTGAACCTTTTGAATAACGGTGTTCCTGTAAGGCTAAAAATTTTTGTACAGGTGATTTTTAACGTGCTAAGTACGGAAACGACGGTCTGGCAGGTTTTAGCCCTGCACATCATGGTCGTCCAGGCGTTTGAAAGTGTAAAAAACACCCGAAAATTAAACTTGTTTCTGTAAGGTTCAAATTTTTATACGATTTAATTTACTCATTGAGAAGTTCGAAAATCAATCTGCCAGACCATTTCGACCTGCACAAGTACCTGCCAGACGAGCCGGAAAGTGAGCAAAAAATGCCCCAAAATAAACTTTGTCCTGTAAAGCTGAAATTTACATATGTGTTTATCTAAGCAATTCTAAAAAGGTCTGTGCAATTGCCAGACCATTCTGGCTAGCATAAGCCCTTGCCAGACGAGGGCAAAAATGCTATGGCGGGAGGCGAGTAATAGGCGTTGCGTGAAAACTTATAGCATATATTCAAACTATATTATGAGAAATTACAAATTATGGTCAAAATAAATTTAATTAGTCACAATAAAATATATATTATCATGAATTAATCATCATTATCAGATATATCGCTAATTAATACTTCATCGTCATAAGATTCGGCATTGCTGACTTATCGTTTATAAAAAAAAAAACAAATTTAAATATATTAATAATATAATAAATATAAAATATTACAAATTTAAAAATTTTAACATTACCGCCTATGTGTTGATCAGCTCTGTTTGCATCCTCCTCAGCAATACGAGAAGGATGTTGTGATATTATTTCAAAATTTGAAGAAGGAACGGTATCTCTCACAAACTAATTGAAATCAAATATTTTTTCAATCAATATCCAGCCAGTATTTTGAGATTTAAGAATTGTTGGTACTTTTAAATTAAAACAAATCTGTCTAAATGACTATTTGAAAGCTATATCTACTCGTGCAGCATGTGCTGCCGCTAAAATAGACATTATTTTTTCGAAATATTACCGAATGTTTTTGGTATATTTTTCATTGAATGCAGTAAATAAAGTCCATCGAAAACAACAGCATTATACCAAATTGTTTCGTTATCAGTTATATTTGCTTGTAAGACTTCAATCATTGCTGTTTACGCGGTTTTATAGATAGTTCCATCTGCGTGGCAAAGTGACATTAAAAGTAGTTGGTATTCGTATTTTGCCTTGAGGCAAGTTACATGAACTTCCCGACTTAATCAATAAAAAATAAATTAATTTCATGGTCTTATAGAACTTAGTGAAATATTACCGCATTACGACAAGTAGTTTAATTTTAAAAATTCATCAAATATTGAAAAAATGAGTATGAGTACTTTGTGAATTTTTATTTTCACATTTGTTAAAATTAAAATTAGACGATTTACTTGGTATAACGATAGAGTACATGGTCTTAATGAACATACTGAAGCATTAAAGTCCTACGAATACTGGTTCAATTATAAAAATTACTGATTTGTGAAAATTTGCTTTTAGAAAATACTCCGAATTAACGTGTTCGTTCGTTTTCAATTATGTGTAATAAATCCACTCGTAATACTATTAATCACTCATAAATTAATTTATTTTTTATTGATTAAGTCGGGAAGTTCATGTAACTTGCCTCAAGGCAAAATACGAATACCAACTACTTTTAATGTCACTTTGCCACGCAGATGGAACTATCTATAAAACCGCGTAAACAGCAATGATTGAAGTCTTACAAGCAAATATAACTGATAACGAAACAATTTGGTATAATGCTGTTGTTTTCGATGGACTTTATTTACTGCATTCAATGAAAAATATACCAAAAACATTCGGTAATATTTCGAAAAAATAATGTCTATTTTAGCGGCAGCACATGCTGCACGAGTAGATATAGCTTTCAAATAGTCATTTAGACAGATTTGTTTTAATTTAAAAGTACCAACAATTCTTAAATCTCAAAATACTGGCTGGATATTGATTGAAAAAATATTTGATTTCAATTAGTTTGTGAGAGATACCGTTCCTTCTTCAAATTTTGAAATAATATCACAACATCCTTCTCGTATTGCTGAGGAGGATGCAAACAGAGCTGATCAACACATAGGCGGTAATGTTAAAATTTTTAAATTTGTAATATTTTATATTTATTATATTATTAATATATTTAAATTTGTTTTTTTTTTTTTATAAACGATAAGTCAGCAATGCCGAATCTTATGACGATGAAGTATTAATTAGCGATATATCTGATAATGATGATTAATTCATGATAATATATATTTTATTGTGACTAATTAAATTTATTTTGACCATAATTTGTAATTTCTCATAATATAGTTTGAATATATGCTATAAGTTTTCACGCAACGCCTATTACTCGCCTCCCGCCATAGCATTTTTGCCCTCGTCTGGCAAGGGCTTATGCTAGCCAGAATGGTCTGGCAATTGCACAGACCTTTTAGAATTGCTTAGATAAACACATATGTAAATTTCAGCTTTACAGGACAAAGTTTATTTTGGGGCATTTTTTGCTCACTTTCCGGCTCGTCTGGCAGGTACTTGTGCAGGTCGAAATGGTCTGGCAGATTGATTTTCGAACTTCTCAATGAGTAAATTAAATCGTATAAAAATTTGAACCTTACAGAAACAAGTTTAATTTTCGGGTGTTTTTTACACTTTCAAACGCCTGGACGACCATGATGTGCAGGGCTAAAACCTGCCAGACCGTCGTTTCCGTACTTAGCACGTTAAAAATCACCTGTACAAAAATTTTTAGCCTTACAGGAACACCGTTATTCAAAAGGTTCACTGGCTCTCCGTCTATAAACCAGGGTACTTAACTATTTAAACAATTTAGCATCCACAAAAATTGCTGTTCATTATTGCGTTGGCCTGCCGGACAGTTGCTATGACAATATTATGCAGGACGGTTGCATGTCTAATTGAGGCAAAAAAAAATATTAATATCATTTTAAGATCCTATTAAAAAACGCCTGTTACTACCCCCGTTACATATAGCGCCTATTATCCCTACATTTAAAAATAAAAGCCCTTATAAATTATTTTTGTGGATAGATCATAGACCTATGAACCTAGACAATATTAGAATACCCCGTGTTCATAATGTGCTTATGAATAAAGCCCGAATCACACGATATTTGTTTTTGAGACTAGGTGATTTGTTTTAGCTTGCTTGATTTTTGAGTGAATAGTTTTGTTTTGCTAGATTTGTTTTAACTTGTTATATTATAATAAGAAATATAAATAATAAAAAATATTAGAATATAAATTATAATTTTTGTTATAACGGAGACATCGCTATATGTGTGAAGGCATGGAAGGGAAACTCAAATCGACCGAAGCGTTCGTAGTGGTCACTTTGAGCATTACGGGAAGCTATTATAACCGAAATAGTGTACAAATACGCGTGAAATATTATTTTATTTCAAATTTAAACTAGTGGTGTATGGCATCGTGCCTTAAGGCAACTTGCTGGAACTTCCCGTACCGTAACGAAATGTTCGAGGAATATTAAATGTTTTCAGAAACATTATTATAAATATTGTAACATTAATCTACTAATACATAGATTAAAAAAAAAGTTATCTGGTCTAATATTTATAATAATTAAAAGTTGTAATTATTTGTTTTAAGTATATTAGAACAGAATTAAAATTAAAATCTAAATTATTTACGATATAAAAAAAAATTATTGAAAAAAAAATTATAGAAACATTTTTCTTTCCAAAAGCAATTATTTTGTTGAAACAAGCAGAAAGTTCTTTAAATTATTCAAATCCAACGCTTAGTTCTCTCAAAAACTGCCATTTTTTGCACATTTAGCTTTGTGGCTGTACCTGCCTCTGCTAAAAACTAATCACCTCTTCTCCCAATCATTACAAATTGAATGTTTTAGATCATTCAAATCAGATACTCCGTTCTCTCGAAAACTCGATTTGTATTTTCTGCACTCTTCGCTCCGTATCTCCGTAACGGAAGGTTATAGAATCCGTATCTCCGTATTATAGAATGTTGGACCTGCCTTTGCCAAAAACTAATCAGCAATCTCCCTATCAATAGGAATCGAATGTTTTTTGAACCATTCAAATCGGTTGACCCGTGCGTAAAAAAACAACAGGAAAAGCGAGTGTAAATTCTATAAATTTCTTACATCGTGAACATTGGATAGTTGCTGTTAAAAGGCTGAACCAATTCTAATATTAAATTTTAATATTGTCTAGAGGCTGAACTAAGTATCATAACCTTATTGTTATATAAAAAAAACAATTCGGAAAATTATAAATTGTTGTAAAATTGTTATGTTCAGCAAAAAGAAAATTTAGAAGTCAGTAAATTGTTATATTACCAAAATTTAATGATTAAAATTAAAAAAATGCTAACAGTTTAATTAAGCATTCGTTGGATTGCTTATAATCAAATCGACGTGTCTTCTAATTGTATCTGTGTTTAGCTTAGCTGCATCTTCAATTCAAATTCATAGTTTGAGCAACACAATGAGGTACTAAAAAAGCTCTAGAATTTTTGTTCAAAAGTGAAAGCAGCAAGTTTCTTTGCTGTTCATTTTTTCTCTTTCATATTTGCTCCATTGTCAAACCACGTTTTGTTGAATCAGTTATATCAACAAAAAACAAAAAAAATCCCTTATTTGAAAAACTTTATTCTAAAAAGAAACAAATCGAACATTAATTATTATCTGTTCTATTTTACTTGCATCATGTGTCTTAAAATTTTCTAATAATTATTTTGACCTTCCTTACTTTAATTGTGAACTCTTGTTACTTTGTAGAGCTCTATGAAGATGATTTTTCATAACTGGATCTCATTTTTAAAAAAGCTCAACTAATTTTAAGAAATAGCAGTTGTTTCTTCAATATAATCTCTCAGATAATTCCCAAAAAGCAATAGTTTTACTTGCAAGGAATTTTATGATTTTCGAGGATGAGACAGGCACTGTTACTTATATATGTTTACGGAAAACTAAATAAACAAAATTTAATCAAATGAATTTAAAATGAAGGACATTGTCTAATATTTTTAAGAAATATATAAATAATATGGAATTATATAAACTGAATCGCAAAGTTAAAATTATTTATTTTATTTATATTAGTGAGCTTTAGAACTTTAGCTAGAAAAAAAAATCGATTTATTTTCGATATTCAAAAAAAGATTTTTTTTGAATATCGAAAATTGAATTGAAGAAAGAAAAATTAAATAATTTTCCCCAAAAGCAATCGTTTCGTCAACACAATAAGCAGAAACTTTTTTGAATCATTCAAATCGGATGCTTAGTTCTCTTAAAAACTGCCATTTTTTGCGAATTTAGCTCCATATCTGGTTTATCTAGAAACTAATCACCACTTCTCCCCGTCATTGCAAAAATGCAAATTGAATGTTTTTAGATCATTCAAATCGGATGATCCGTTCTCTCAAAAACTCGATTTCTATTTTCTGCACTTTTTCCTCCGTATCTCCACAACGGCAGGACCTGCCTTTGCCAAAAACTGATCAGCACATCTTACTATCAATAGGAATCGAATGTATTTTGAAACATTCAAATCGGTTGATCCATGCGTCCGAAAACGTGGACGAAAAATTGTATCTATACATACATACACACACATCCATTTTTCTGAGGTATGCCAAAATGTTCAGAAACCTTCAAAACGTGGAGAAATGTAAAAATTTTCAATTTCGATTTTTGGACGATTACAGTAACTTACCCTACGGGTAGTTAAGAGTTAGTAAAACAATTAAAGTTTATTGATGCTTATGGTCTATTCATCTGCTTGTATGTAGAATTTATATAACATTGGAAAATATATTTATACAGGAATCCGAAATGACATTTTATTAAGTTGGCTACTATATCAGTTTGTATTATAATTATTATATATTTAAGAATCCTCTATTTAATTCAATAGAAATTAGATAGTTTTGAATCTAGATAAGATAATTCGGTATGCTTCAAGGGCCTAACAAATGTTCCATCCCTATTTATTTACCCTCAGTACTATATAATATCGATTATCAAACGATCTCGTATTTACGATCATTTGCATCGATAGTATCATGTTGCTAATTATGTATATATATGTATATATATATATATATATATATATATATATATATTCTTGTAATTGTGTTGTCACTCCTAAAATTCTATTAATATTTTGATAAATCATTTTACAGTTTTCCAACGGAAATAAAATAGTGACAATGAACTAGAAACTGCAGTAATAATGTAGGAAAAAGTGGTAAAGCTGTAAAAAATAGTATTTGATTGTATGATAGATGAAATCAGACTGAACTGTTAAAATGTTAATTCACTTATAATTTGAATGTAATTGATAAAATATGTTAAACTATAATTAACAAAAATGTAATTTAGAAATCGCAGGGCTTAAAGGTCTTCCACCGATATCTAAATAAAAAGTAAAGTTAATAATTTTTAATATTTGAAAGTAGAGAGAAAAAGATGCATAATCAGCCAGACTTTGTTATCGAGATATAACAAACGGCAATGTTTGAAAATACATAACAAAAGTATTTTTTCCGTTGTTAGATTTTTTGGTCGTGGTAATTCACGTCACCTTATTATAATTTTTATTAATACTTTTTTTATATAACCTCTATAAAAGATTACACCGGGGTGGTGTAAAAATGACTAACTGAACCTATAAACCTATAGCAAAAGTGCAAAAATAAAAAAATGGCAAACATAAAGTTAATTAAGTTAAAAAATGCAGTTTTACAAGAAATAAATTAAATAACTAGTCTTTCCAACTCTGCAGATAAATATTTTTGACAAAATGCTAGCTGAAGATTATTTACAGTGTTTGATATCTCTGTAAAAAATGCACCCATAAATTTATATTTTGCGTTGGTTGAATAATGTACAGTGGCGTAACTTGACCCTCCGGGGCCGGTGGCAAAGGCTCAATTTTTAATTTATCTAATTTTGTTTAATAAACGGTAATAGTCATTTACAAGCTGTTTTACTACTGGCTAAAACAATTGTTAATGAATTTTATCACAATTAGTAAACGAACTTCAACTAATTTATATTTTATGGCTTTAAATCATTAAATCATACAAAAGGTAGAAAAGTAAAGTATTAATTCAAAGGTATAATTATAATTTAGTCGTAATTATATAAAATTAACAAAAAATACATGAAACTTAATTTTGTTTGAAAATCAAACATGAAATATTGATGAATATTTTCAACGTTAGAATAAATGCAAAATAAAATAAAACGTATTTTTTAATAAAAATTTAAAACAAATACCACTTTAATTTTAGTATTCTAAAATTTGTTTATTCTGAATTTCTGATATGTCTGTTTTATCTAAACAAATTTTCAATTTTAATTATGGTATTTCCAGCCATTTGATGCCTTAAAAATCATGTTCGACATAATGTGGTCATTTATCTCGTCATAGCAATGTCGGCCCGATTTACTCCGATGGCTGGCTACACACTTTTTGCTCTCTACTTCGAAAAAGTATTCTTGAAAAATCCAAACCTTACTTGTTTTTAAAATAATGTTGGTGGACCTTCGTTTTTCTGTCTGATTTTCGAACTTGAAAATAAGCTCGTTCGAAGAGTTTATTAACTTCCCCTAGAGTAAGTTATAGTATGGCTATAGTAATCGCAAAAAAATCTAAAATGAATTTTTTTATATATTTTTACGATTCAGAAGTCTCTGAATATTTTCACATACCTGAAAAAAAATTTTGTTGACGATTTTGGAAAAGTCGTTCCACCAATTTGAATGATTTAAAAAACATTCGATTCCTATTGATAAGGAGACATGCTGATTAGTTTTTGGATAAGGCAAGTCTAGCCTGCCTTAAAAATGGTGATCTAATTTTTTAGAGAACGGGGCGTTCGATTTGAATGATTCAAAAAACATTTTATTTGTATTGACGAAGTAAAGTGAAATAAAAATAGTAAAAAAATGCCAGTTGGCGTTCAAAAATGATCAGATGACAAATAATATCCTTAATGACGAATAATGATCCTTATAAAATAAAACAAATTTTTCAAATAATTTTTGGTACGAAAAAGTCCACCAATTTGTTTTAAGGCACGACGCAATGCACCACTAGTTAACTTCCCGTAGGGCAAGTTATAGTAATCGCAAAAAAATCAAAAATGAAAACTTTTATATATCTTTACGTTTCAAAACCTTCTGAACATTTTGACATACCTTAGAAAAAATTGATGTATGTGTGTGTGTATGTGGGTGTATGTGTGTGTGTGCGGATACAAATTTTCGTCGACGATTTCGGGAACACGGATGAAGCGATTTGAATAATACAAAAAACATTCAATTTGTATTGATAAGGAGACGTGCTGATTAGTTTTTGGCGAAGACAGGTCTAGCCGTTCCGAAGATATGTGGCAAAAGTGCCAAAAACGGTAACTCAGTTTTTAAGGGAGCGGAGCGTCCGATTTGAATAATTTAAAAAACATTTTACTTGTATTACCAAGATGAAGAACTGATCAAATTTTCATGAAGGCAAGTCTAGCGGTTTTGGAGATCTAGTAAAAAAAAGTAAAAAAAATGCCATTTGGCGGTCAAAAATGATCATTAGACATATGCACATCAAATTATCAGATATTTTATAGAGATTTTAACAATAAGTATAAATTTTGTTTACATTCCTATGGGTTTCGTACCAATGTTTATCCGTTAGACGGCGACGCGTCGCTTACGCGCTTCGATATTTCGTCTCTATGCAGTTAAAGCAGTACGATTGCTTTGAAAAAAAGTTCAGAATTTCCAAAATATTTCAAAATAAATTTTTCTTCAAAAGTCTTTTTTTTTACAAAAAAAAGTAAATTTCTGTCAAAAATTTATAGTTTCTCAAAAATCTAATTTTTTCAGACTAATTTTTTTTCAAAAATGTTAATCTTTTTAAAAAAAAAAATTTTGGTACGGGAAGTTCCAGCAATTTGCCTTAAGGCACGATACCATGCACCCCTCTAGTTTTCTTAGCAACTCTCCAATAAAAACTATTTATCTAATATCCAGCCTATCCCCGATTTCCGTCAATGTTTTCATCGCAACTGACAACGACCGTACTAGGGGCGAGCGAACAATAATGCAACAATTCACGCTCAAACGAATTAATGCAATGATTTCGGAATGAGCCAAAGGGAAACATTTGTATTTAGATCGCAATCTGACTTCTCATGAATTGATTTGTTTGCATTTGTAATGCATACCTTGTTGCGGTATCATATTCGCACTAGGACTGGGTTTTACAATCTTTTAAGTAGATGATTTTTCTCTTCTTCAGAAGTTACACATGAACTGAGAGCCTGATAATTAAAGCACTTTCTACACTTGATTTAACCCGTTCTTATCATCCCGAGGGAAACATTTTTGCGCCACAAATTCAAATTTGTGGGATTGTTAATTTTGTTTTGGTACCAGAATTGGAACTAATGGTGCATGGCACTATGTCTTAAGGCAAATTGCTGAAACTTCCCATACCAGCAAGAGGTGCCAAATAAATACATCTGAGGATATATTTTTTACGATTAGAATAACGCATTTGAAATATATATTTTTTCAAACTAAATTGTAAATTTAAAATTTCTATTTGAAGAATGAAACTTGTTATATTTTTGAAAATTTTGAAATTTGCTTCAACCGTATAACTTTAAAAATTAACAATCTTGGCGCAGAACCTAACCCTAGTTGTGTATGGCATCGTGGCTTAAGACAAATTGCTGGAACTTCCCGTACCGTAACGAAATGTTCGAGAAGTATTAAATGTTTTCATATAGATTATTATAAATACTGTTATATTGTCTAATATTTATAAGAATTATATATGCTTAATTACAAAGTTAAAATTATTTATTGAAAGTATATAAGTGAGCTTTAGAACTTTAGCCAGAACTAAAATTAAAATCTGAATTATTTTCGACATACAAAAAAAATTTTTTTGAGAAAAAAAAATTTGGAGAAAAATAATTTGGAAAAAAAATTGAAATAGTTTTGTTTCCAAAAGCAATTATTTTGTCAAAACAAGCAAAATTTTTTTTTGAATCATTCAAATCGAATGTTTAGTTCTCTCAAAAATTGCCATTTTTTATACATTTACCTAGGTATCTCCGAAACGGCTGGACCTGCCTCTGCCAAAATCTAATCACAACTTCCCCGAATTGAACGAATTGAATGCTTTTTTTTAGATCATTCAAATCGGATATTCCGTGCTCTCAAAAACTCAATTACAAGTAAAATGTTTATGAATCATTCAAATCGGGTACTCCGTTCTCTCAAAAACTCAATTACCGTTTTGGCAGTTTTTGCCCCGTATCTTTGAAACGGCTGGACCTGTCTCCACCAAAAACTAATCAGCACGTTTTCTCATCAATAGATATCGAATGTTTTTTGAATCATTCAAATCGGTTGATTCGTGCGTCTAAAATCATGGACGAAAAATGTATCTAAACATACATACAAACTACACACACACACACACATACATCCATTTTTTTAAGGTATGCCATAGTGTTCAGAAACCTTCAAATCGTGAAGATATGAAAAATTTTCATTTCAGATTTTTTTGCGATTACTATAATTTACCATACGAAAAGTTGAAAAGTATTACCCGAAAACGGTTACACCAACTTAAATCATCGCATCAATTAATTTTTATTGAAATGATGTAGATTTAAACTACATATTAACAAAAACAATATAGTTGCCATTTATATTCACAAATTAACATTATAAGTTTGGCCGGTATGCGAGATTGAACTCAATCGTTACAAGGCTCGACATATAGTGTGACAACTTTTCTCTAAGCCTTTATCTCATTTACGTTTATCTTTTTAAAAAATATTACATTAATAAAAAATAAATCATCATAAGTTGTATTAACTTCCCGTATGGTTATAGTAATGGAAAAAAATCGAATATGAAAATTTTTGCATATCAGATGTTTCTGAATATTTTGGCATACAGAAAAAATGGATGTGTGTATATGTGTGTGTGTATGTGTGGAGACAATTTTTCGTCGACTGTTTCGGGCGCATTAATAAACTGATTTGAAAAATTCGCAGTTTGACAGAGAGAACTAAGCATCCGATTTGAATAATTTAAAGACTCTCTAGTTGTGTTAATAAAACGACTGCTTTTGAGTAAAAAATTTTTTTAATGTTATTTTTTTTTAATTTAAAAAAAAATTTTTTTGAACATCGAAAAATAATTCGGATTTCAATTCTAATTCCAGCTAAAGTTCTAAAAATCTATTTGAAATATTTAATATTCCTCGAATATTTCGTTAGGGTAAGGAAAGTGCCAGCAATTTGTATTAAGGCACGATCCCATACACCACTAGTTTTATAAAATAAACTACATTTGATATTCGTGCACTTACCTATATCATTCTGTCAATTTTTGCAAGATTCGATTGTAAATTATATTTTTGTTCTAAAATATATCGTTCTGCAGTTGCCCTACCCTGTCGCGTTCCCCATTTTACTAATCCCTTGTAAAACGCGGTTGATCTTTGTGTACTTGAACTGACTTGGGAACTAAAATTGCAACAAGGCCAGATGATTAGTTTTGGGTAAACATTGATTTTTTTAAAATTATTTTCTTTAATACAAATTTGATATTTTTCGCCGACAATCGTATAAGTTACAGGAAAAGATTATTAATAAAGTCGAGGTAAATCTCTTACCTACGCTTGTATAAGAGATCTTATTATTAAGAAAACCTATATATAATATACCGTTTCCGGAATTGATTTTAATTTTTAAATCAATGAATCGTAATAGAAGTTCGTAATGAATTGGAAGTGTTTGTGAGATACCAATTGGAAATCTTAATGTTATCGTTTTAATCGAAAGTGAAAACTTTTTTTCCGAATTGAAGAGTTAAAATTTTTATCTCAATATCTCAATCTCAATTTCGGTTGATTATGTCAATTATTAAGACATTTCGGGAAGTTTATGCAACTTGTTTGTCTTTATTTGTTCATATAACAATTTTGAATAATATTTATTAGTAATATAATATGGTAACACTCGTAGTGCACATATTTATTAGTGTCAACCATTATACACATTTATATAATGATAAATTTTAAATTATATGTTTATAATAGCATTCAAAATATGTAGGGGAAAGTCCCCGAGTGGCAGACACCTAAAGTTATTTATAAATAAATAAAAAAATATTTCACGTAATGTTTATTAAATTATGACTTATCTTAGATAAGTTAGAAATCAAACTAAATTAACAAAAACGCAACCTTTGCTAGAAAATAATGAATACTATCAAACAAAGTTTGGTAACAAAAAATATGATTTTACAAAGTGGCACCTAGTACCGGACATTTCAAAATAACCAGCATTGAACACATATGTAGCCATTACCACTCTCTGGAATGTCTGCACATGTGTGTTTGACGAATATTCTTAGATATTGCACAAAAAAACACTATTTATCCACCCTTTTGGCTGGGCCTCACCGATGCTCTCAGCTAAAGCATTCATCATGAGATTTTCATTATTTAACTAGGAAATACAAAAAATGCGGGTATGTAGTGACCGTTAGCACTCATACAGAACAAAATTAAATAATTAGAATAAATTACTGTCCAGCGCTAAGGAACAACTTAGTGTCCGGTGCTGAGGGGCAGGCATGTTCGTTCATTTGGTGGTACCTACTAAAATTGTTTAAAATATCTAATAATATTCTACCAATTTACGGATAACAATCAAGTACTACTTTTATCTTTAAATGCCTCTCAAATGTAAATGCATAAATATACTAGAAATACTTCCATTGATATTTAGCCGTGATTTTGCGCCTAAAACAGCAAAGTGTTGCTCCCGCCGTGACCGTGTGCGTCACAGGTCAGTCTTGGCGCGTGATCCTGCACATGTGTGCCCCCTGTGCCCCTTTCACTTGTATTTTGAAACAAAAAGATTTATACTCGCTTAAATAATATAGAGTGTTTGGCTCTAGGTGCCGTCCGGCGTTTCGGAACTTTCCCCTATAATATTTAAAAACAATAATTTAATTAAAGTCATACTTCAAATATGACATAATTGGTTTGTCATTGTAATTAACATTTAGAAATGAACCTTCATTAGAGAAATGAAGTAATTGCTGATTAATAACTTCTATAATGTTCGTTCACACAGTGGTTTATGTTAAACAAATGCCTAAACAAATATTGTTTTCGCAACTTCACTCATCATGTAATAATTGTGTTTGAAGAACTTCATGTAAATAAAATTAACATACATTCATTGATTGATAGTATTTTTTCACTTTTTAGCTGGTGATATAATCATTCTTTGAACAGGTTTAATATCTGTTTTGCCTAAAAAATATTTTCCATTTCAATAACTTCAAAGATTTATAGAAACTACGAATAATATTGAAATTATTTCTTTAAATCAAGATTTGTACTACAATGTAAATTTAAAATGTTTATTAACTTCCCGTAGGGCAAGTTATAGTAATCGCAAAAAAATCGAAAATGAAAATTTTTATATATCTTTACGTTTCAGAGGTTTCTGAACATTTTGGCATACCTTAGAAAAAATGGATGTATGTGTGTGTGTGTATGTGGTGTGTATGTATGTATGTATGTGTGTGTATGTATGTGCGGATACAATTTTCGTCGACGATTTCGGGAACACGGGTCAACCGATTTGAATAATTCAAAAAACATTCGATTCGTATTGATAAGGAGACGTGCTGATTAGTTTTTGGCGAAGGCAGGTCTAGCCGTTCCAAAGATACGGGGCAAAAAGTGCCGAAAACGGTAGCTCAGCTTTTGAGAGAACGGAGCGTCCGATTTGAATAATTCAGAAAACATTTCACTTGTATTGACAAGATGAAGAATCGATAAAATTTTCATGAAGGTAGGTCTAGCGGATTCGGAGATATGGAGGAAAAAGTAAAAAAATGAGCCATTTGGCGGTCAAAAATGATCATTAGACATATGCTCATAAAATTATCAGATATTTTATAGAGATTTTAACAATAAGTATACAATTTGTTAACATTCCTATGGGTTCCGTACCAATGCTTATGCTTTAGACAGCGACGCGGCGCTTACGCGCTTTATATTTGTCCCTATGCAGTTAAAGCAGTACGATTGATTGCTTTGAAAAGAAAGTTCAGATCTTCCACATATGTCAAAATAAAAAAAAATTTTTTTCAAAAAAAAAAAAAATTAAAAAAAAAAATTTTTTTTTTAAAAAATTTTTTTCAAAAAAAGTAATTTCTTGTCCAATTTATAGTTTCTCAAAAATCTTATTTTTCAAAGTAATTTTTTTTTTCAAAAATGTTAATCGTTTTTAAAAAAATAATAATTTTTGGTACGGGAAGTACCAGCAATTTGCCTTAAGGCACGATGCCTTAATTGCCTTAAGACAGAATTCCACTTACAGCTAGTTTCTCTATGCCGATTTTCTTGTTGATATCGGTACGTATATAACGTTGACGCCGGTACACAAACAACGACAGATCTCTATTCACATACGCCACGAATAATCACAATCGACCCGTATAGAAATCATCGAGAGCTAATGACGAATCATTGGCACTCGACTCTTATCTTATCTTATCTGCTATAACGCACTTCCGTTGCATTTGTACGGATTTACACCCTAGTCGCACCTAAAGAAGTTTTACTTCAAAAGTTTTCAAACTTGCTTTAAGGAAAACTTTCACTGTCAATTTTTTTTCAATTACAGTAAGATAAAGGAGCAAGAACTAAAGAAATTAATTGGTACAATGTACATCCAGGCTATGTTGACTACTAGATTTAATAAAATTAGATAATATATATATATATATATATATATATATATATATATGGAGGTGTGGTCCATATTAAATACCAAAATGATAGACAATGATAAATTTCATAAAATATTATTTATATTTCGTTTATTTTATATTGATTAATATCCACGACACTATGTGTTGTCATACTGATCATTAATAAAACGTTATTGGTATTTTCTTATTTATAATAGAAAAGAAAGGTTTCAAGAATTATACATTTTTTGGCAAAAAACTACTCGGGAGAAACAAAAACCAAGTACCATATGACACTTGAATTTCCTTTGTTTTTCTCAGTGCTGTCACTATATGGGCCAATCTGTCCAGTAACATGTGATGCGTGTTGACGAGCCGCGATGCGTGTGACAACCCGCTATATCACTCCGCCCTAATGAAAAAGATTGTTTCGTATCTCTGACTGCCATTCTTGAACTTCCTTGTAAATTTCTTTTGGTGAGATTGTGTGATAAATTTTATTTGTTTGTGGCCGTGGCCGTTTTGAATGCCGTGTTGGCTTGTTGAGTTTGTTGATTGCTTACGTGGCCCTTCGCTGGTGAGTTAGCGGTTGAGTAGATGTGGCCCTTCGCTGGTGAGTTAGCGGCTGAGTATATTTGACACTTCGCTGGTGAGTTAGCGGTTGAGTGTATGTGGCCCTTCGCTGGTGAGTTAGCCGTTGACTGTATGTGGCCCTTCGCTGGTGAGTTAGCGGTTGATTGTATGTGCCCTTCGCTGGTGAGTTAGCGGTTGAGTGTATGTGGCCCTTCGCTGGTGAGTTAGCGGTTGATTATATATGGCGGTTGTCAAATTGGTTTGATGTTCCCTGTCTGTTGCCATGGTGCTTATAATCGACTTATTTACCAGGATAATAAGTGATTTATTGAGCACGTGTTGTTGTTTATCTTGAAGTGCTCTCTCGTGGTCGGAGTCTCAATGTATGCTTAGAATGCGAGTTATGGCAGTTGTGAGCCATTATAATAATTATTTATATTTTTTAAAAATTCTTTTCTTGATTATTCTTGAGACTTCAATTTATTTTGTTACTTCTAAAAATGACTTGATCTTCTTACCTTTTTGCGAAATGTGTGTTACTTGTTCACTCTCGGGGTCACCAAAATATGGAGGTAGTGGTGCTCCGTAATTAATACCAATATTGTTCCAAATTGTAGTAATAATAAATTTCATAAAATATTATTTATATTTCGTTTATTTTATATATGATTAATATCCACGACACTATGTGTTGTCATACTGATCATTAATAAAACGTTATTGGTATTTTCTTATTTATAATAGAAAAGAAAGGTTTCAAGAATATACATTTTTTTGGCAAAAACTACTCGGGAGAAACAAAACCAAGTACCATCTGACACTTGAATTTCCTTTTGTTTTTCTCAGTGCTGTCACTATATGGGCCAATCTGTCCAGTAACATGTGATGCGTGTTGACGAGCCGCGATGCGTGTTGACAACCCGCTATATATATATATATATATATATATATATATATATATATGTACTTAAAATCAAAACGAACTATTTTGTTTAATTTGTGTGTTTAATTTTTGTGTTAGTAAAAAAAAGAAAGCTTGAAAGACCTATGTAACTAGTTAACTAGTTGGTATTGGTATTTTGCCTTGAGGCAAGTTACATGAATTTCCCGATATGTATAATAAATAATCGATTCAATCAATAAAAATAAATTAATTTATGAGTGATTAAAAGTATTCCGAGTGGATTCATTACACTCTATCGAACACACACACTAAACGAACGAACACTCTATCGTTACACCAAGTAAATCGTCTAATTTTAATTTTAACAAACGTCAAAAAAACTACTCATTTTCCCAAACTTTGATAATTTTTTAGAATTAAACTACTTGTTGTAAGGCCGTAATAATTCAGTAAGTTCTATTAAACTAGGATATATATCGCCAAAAAAAAAGTTCTATAAAAATCGGCTTAAATTTTTTTTTCAACAGTGAATTACAAGAAAACGGCTCGATATATTTTCAACTAAAACTAATCAGTATCATTCCCAAATGATATCTTTCGAACAGTTTTTCATTTTTGAAAATCGATTCGGTAGTATGAGCTTAAATGTGGACGAAAAGTTTAACACCTTTTTCCAATTTACATAGAAATGGCTTGGCCGATCGCTGCACAAAATTGACAAAAAAAAATCCAAATCAAAATACATCGATTGGCTTTTAAATTTTTCAAATCGGTTCAGGCGTTTTTGAGCAAATGTCGATGAAAGTTGTAATTTTGACAAACGCCAAAAAAACGACACTAATTTTTGCAAACTTTGACGATTTTTTGAAATTAAACGACTTGTCGGAGGACCGTAATATTTTAGTATGATCTATAAGACTATGGTATCTACCGTCCAAAAAAAATCGCGAAAATCGTCGAAAAAATTTTTTTTAACACTTTATTAGGGTAGGGCGGGGCTAGTTGAGCAAATTTTCACTTAAACGGATGTAGCTCCTCAATGAAAAGCTTCAATAAATTGCTATACGACCTAATGGATTTGTTGTTTATCGCTTAACAAAAGTGTTAATACTATTTTTTGTAATATGTAAAATTTAAAAGCTACAGCTGTTTAAATGCAAAAAGTCAAGTATGCTCAATGTACCCCATAGGTGGGGAAAGTTGAGCACTAAGAAATTATAATAAAATTATAGGTTTAATGTCGATTATAGTGATGAAATAAAATTAGTTTTTAATAACGAGTTCTATATTAATAGTCTTTATTGACAGAAAAAACAAAACTTATAGTAATTTTTTTTGAATAATTAACCAAAAGTAGAATCAACAAAACAATATCGTATCTTAGGAATTATTGTACCATTATATTCAGTATTTTTGTTTAAAATCATTATTTCTTTATATTATTACTCATAGACTTAGCTTAAACCTTAAAAATAATAATTAATTTCTGGAAGTTAATGGTAATTGTCTTAGTGACAGAACAAGTTTAGCAAGTATGCTCAACTAACCCCAACTCGGAATTTCAAAATGAAAGTGAGTTTATAAAAAAACCGTGAGAATTATACCCAGAATCTCTGTGCATATTAAAATTACTATAATTATATGGAAGAATAACATTTACCTGAATAAAAATAAATAACATTTGACTAAACCAGACGAAAACTCGTGATGAATTACTTTTTTTACTTTTTGGTCTCAAAATAAACAAAACGCCCGTGAGCCTCACTCATTTATCCAGCGGCCACTAGCGATCGCGGGATGTTTATTTCTTCCAAATCTCTATCTTTCCGCCATATAATGCCTAAACGGACGGTGAATAATTTTCGAGATATTTTGATTGCTCAACTTGCCCCTATGCTCAACTAGCCCCGCCCTACCCTACAAGAAAACGGCCCGGCCGATCTTTACCAAAAACTAATCAGGTCGATTCCCAACCAATATGTTTCGAACAGTTTTTGAATTTTCAAAATCGATTCAGAATTGCGGGCTAAAACATGGACGAAAAATTTTTCACTTTTCTGCGATTTACAAAGAAAGGGCTCGGGCCGATCGTCGCACAAAACTTAGAAACGCTAGTCCTCATCGAGATACATCTAATGGCTTCTAAATTCTAAAAAACCGGTCCAACCGTTTTTGAGAAAACGTCGATTTACGGCAAAAAATGTGTTCACACACACACACACACATACTTTTTCGAGAAAACGTCGAGAAAACATAAAATTAGCAATTCGGATTTTTTGATGAAAACATAAACTTCTCCTTCGGGAAGTTAAAAATAAGCCTCACAATCTTCAAAGATCTCATTTTAAGATTGTTATGTTTAAATTTTATTTGAACTTAAATTATAACTTAGAATTTTTATCATATATTTTATGGATAAGATGAATTCAGGTTATATTGAGTTAATTTTTGTCAAGTCTTCTATCTTATTTCCTTTAGTTTGACATTACTGAAAATTAGGCAATATTTTTGAATAATAAAGTATATTTTTATTTTACCTTATATAAATCATAATATTACCTACTATTTAATCTTATAATAATTTATCACAACCCTTAGTGCTTGCTCATTGGTTGTTTCTGAAATTTAAGCCACGCCTATTACTACCATTGCACTCAATGGCTAAATAGAAAAGTATGTATAATGCAAATGCAATGCAATGTTG
>NW_020536999.1:70484469-70515090 GCF_003426905.1 Ctenocephalides felis | reverse complement strand
AATATTTATAATAATTAAAAGTTGTAATTATTTGTTTAAAGTATATTAGAACAGAATTAAAATTAAAATCTAAATTATTTACGATATAAAAAAAAATTATTGAAAAAAAATTATAGAAACATTTTTCTTTCCAAAAGCAATTATTTTGTTGAAACAAGCAGAAAGTTCATTAAATTATTCAAATCCAACGCTTAGTTCTCTCAAAAACTGCCATTTTTTGCACATTTAGCTCTGTATCTTCGAAATGGCTGTACCTGCCTCTGCTAAAAACTAATCACCTCTTCTCCCAATCATTACAAATTGAATGTTTTAGATCATTCAAATCAGATACTCCGTTCTCTCGAAAACTCGATTTGTATTTTCTGCACTTTTCGCTCCGTATCTCCGTAACGGAAGGTTATAGAATCCGTATCTCCGTATTATAGAATGTTGGACCTGCCTTTGCCAAAAACTAATCAGCAATCTCCCTATCAATAGGAATCGAATGTTTTTTGAACCATTCAAATCGGTTGACCCGTGCGGCTGAAAACATGGTCGAAAAAATACGGACTTACAAAACACACACGAAAATTTTCATTTTCGATTTTCGGCCCATTACTATAACTACCCTACGGGGAGTTAATAAGTAGATAAAAGTAGTAGATTGTAAAAACAACAGGAAAAACGAGTGTCAATTCTATAAATTTCTTACATCGTGAACATTGGATATAGTTGCTGTTAAAAGGCTGAACCAATTCTAATATTAAATTTTAATATTGTCTAGGGGCTGAACTATATATAAGTATCATAACCTTATTGTTATATAAAAAAAACAATTCGGAAAATTATAAATTGTTGTAAAATTGTTATGTTCAGCAAAAAGAAAATTTAGAAGTCAGAAGATTGTTATATTATCAAAATTTAATGATTAAAAGTAAAAAAAATGCTAACAGTTTAATTAAACATTCGTTGGATTGCTTATAATCAAATTGACGTGTCTTCTAATTGTATCTGTGTTTAGCTTAGCTGCATCTTCAATTCAAATTCATAGTTTGAGCAACAGAATGAGGTACTAAAAAAGATCTAGAATTTTTGTTCAAAAGTGAAAGCAGCAAGTTTCTTTGCTGCTCATTTTTTCTCTTTCATATTTGCTCCATTGTCAAACTACATCTTGTTGAATCAGTTATATCAACAAAAAACAAAAAAAAAATCCCTTATTTGAAAAACTTTATTCTAAAAAGAAACAAATCGAACATTAATTATTATCTGTTCTATTTTACTTGCATCATGTGTCTTAAAATTTTCTAATAATTATTTTGACCTTTCTTACTCTAATTGTGAACTCTATTGTTACTTTGCAGAGCTCTATGAAGATGATTTTTCATAATTGGATCTCATTTTTAAAAAAGCTCAACTAATTTTAAGAAATAGCTGTTGTTTCTTCAATATAATCTCTCAGATAATTTCCAAAAAGCAATAGTTTTACTTTCAAGGAAATTTATGATTTTCGAGGATGAGACAGGCATATTTTCGAATTTATAATAAGAACATAGAATACATTCTTATAACAACACGTGGTGAATGGCATCGTGCCTCAAATAGATTATTATAAATACTGTTACTATATGTTTACGGAAAACTAAATTAACAATATTTAATCAATTAAATTTAAAATGAAGGACATTGTCTAATATTTATAAGAATTATATAAATAATATGGAATTATATAAACTGAATCACAAAGTTAAAATTATTTATTAACTTCCCGTAGGGTAAGTTATTGTAATGGGCCGAAAATCGAAATTGAAAATTTTTACATTTCTCGAAGTTTTGAAGGTTTCTGAACGTTTTGGCATACTTCAGAAAAAATGGATGTGTATGTGTGTATGTATGTATGGATACAAATTTTCAGTCACGTTTTCGGGCGCACGGATCAACCGATTTGAATGGTTCAAAAAACATTCGATTCCTAGTGATAGGGAAAAGAGCTGATTAGTTTTTGGCGAAGGCAGGTCCAGCCGTTTCGGAGATACAGAGCAATGAGTGCAGAAAATAGAAATCGACTTTTTGAGAGAACGGAGTATCCGATTTGAATGATCTAAAAAACATTCAATTAGTAATGATTGGGAGAAGTGTTTATTAGTTTTTGGTAAAGGCAGGCCTAGCCATTTCGAAGATACGGAGCTAAATATGTAAAAAATGGCAGCTTTTGAGAGAACTAAGCGTCCGATTTAAATGATTCAAAGAATTTTCTGCTTGTCTTAACAAAATAATTTATTTTGGAAAAAAAATTGTATAATTTTTTTTTTAGTTTTTTTGTATATCGAAAATAATTCAGTTTTTATTTTTATTCTAACTAAAGTTCTAATATAACTTAAACAAATAATTTTAACTAACTTTTTAGCAATTCAATTTTTATAATTCTTATAAATATTAGACAATGTTACAATATTCATAATAATCTATTTGAAAACATTCAGTATTCCTCGAACATTTCGTTACGGTACGGGAAGTTCCAGCAATTTGCCTTAAGGCACGATGCCATACACCTCACTAGTTTTAATTATATTAGTGAGCTTCAGAACTTTAGCTAGAAAAAAAAATCGATTTATTTTCGATATTACAAAAAATATTTTTTTAGCAACTATAAAAAAAAATTAAATAATTTTTTTCCCAAAAGCAATCGTTTCGTCAACACAATAAGCAGAAACTTTTTTGAATCATTCAAATCGGATGCTTAGCTCTCTTAAAAACTGTCATTTTTTTGCAGATTTAGCTCCATATCTCCGAAACCGCTAAACCTGTTTTTTCTAAAAACTAATCACCACTTCTTCTAGTCATTGCAAATTGAATGTATTTAGATCATTCAAATCGGATGATCCGTTCTCTCAAAAACTCGATTTCTATTTTCTGCACTTTTTCCTCCGTATGTCCGCAATGGCAGGACCTGCCTTTGCCAAAAACTGATCAGCACATCTTACTATCAATAGGAATCGAATGTATTTTGAAACATTCAAATCGGTTGATCCATGCGTCCGAAAACGTGGACGAAAAATTGTATCTATACATACATACACACACATCCATTTTTCTGAGGTATGCCAAAATGTTCAGAAACCTTCAAAACGTGAAGAAAAGTAAAAATTTTCAATTTCGATTTTTGAACGATTACAGTAATTTACCCTACGGGTAGTTAAGAGTTAGTAAAACAATTAAAGTTTATTGATGCTTATGGTCTATTCATCTGCTTGTATGTAGAATTTATATAACATTGGAAAATATATTTATACCGGAATCCGAAATGACATTTTATTAAGTTGGCTACTACATCAGTTTGTATTATAATTATTATATATTTTAGAATCCTCTATTTAATTCAATAGAAATTAGATAGTTTTGAATCTAGATAAGATAATTCGGTATGCTTCAAGGGCCTAACAAATGTTCCATCCCTATTTATTCACCCTCAGTACTATATAATATCGATTATCAAACGATCTCGTATTTACGATCATTTGCATCGATAGTATCATGTTGCTAATTATGTATATATATATATATACATAATTAGCAACATGATACTGTATATATACATACATATATATATATATATATATATATATATTCTTGTAATTGTGTTGTCACTCCTAAAATTCTATTAATATTTTGATAAATCATTTTACAGTTTTCCAACGGAAATAAAATAGTGACAATGAACTAGAAACTGCAGTAATAATGTAGGAAAAAGGGGTAAAACTGTAAAAAGTAGTATTTGATTGTATGATAGATGAAATGAGACTGAACTGTTAAAATGTTAATTCACTTATAATTTGAATGTAATTGATAAACTATGTTAAATTATAATTAACAAAAATGTAATTTAGAAATCGCAGGGCTTAGTTTTTCGGGGCTAAAGTTTTGCCACCGATATCTTAATAACAAGTAAAGTTAATAATTTTTAATATTTAAAAGTAGAGAGAAAAAGATGCACATACTGGCTTCGTTATCGAGATATAACAAACGGCAATGTTTGAAAATACATAACAAAAGTATTTTGTTTTATTATTAGATTTTTTGGTTCTGGTTTAATTTACGTGACCTTAATATAATGTTTATACTTTTTTTATATAACCTCTATAAAAGATTTCACCAGGGTGGGGTGAAAATGACTAACTGTACCTATAAACCTATAGCAAAGGTGCAAAAAATAAAAAAATGGCAAACATAAAGTTAATTAAGTTAAAAAATGCAGTTTTACAATAAATAAATTATATAACTAGTCATTCCAACTCTGCAGATAAATATTTTTGACAAAATGCCAGCTGAAGATTATTTGTAGAAATTCATACTACACGGCAAGCACTCACCGCGTAAATAGAGGGTGGACCATATAAGCTAATTTAAAGGTTGAGAACAATACAGCCTATAAAACAATTAAATAACTAAAATAAAGATTAAATTTTAATTGTGGTATTTCCAGCCATTTGATGACTTAAAAATCATGTTCAACATAATGTGGTCATTTATCTCGTCATATCAATGTCGGCCCGATTTACTCCGATGGCTGGTTACACACTTTTTGCTCTCTACTTCGAAAAAGTATCCTTGAAAAATCCAAACCTTACTTGTTTTTAAAATAATGTTGGTGGACCTTCGTACCCAAGGATCTCAAGTTTCGTTCTACTCTGCCCCAAACATATTCGACATTTAAGGATTTTTTCCACAAGTCGAGTCTCTTTCTCTGTCTGATTTTCGAACTTAAAAATAAGCTCGTTCGAAGAGTTTATTAACTTCCCCCAGATTAAGTTATAGTAATCGCAAAAAAATCGAAAATGAAAGTTTTTATATATTTTTTCGATTCAGAAGTCTCTGAATGTTTTCACATACCTGAAAAAAAATTTCGTTGACGATTTTGGAAACGTGGTTCAACCAATTTGAATGATTTAGAAAACATTTGATTCCTATTGATAAGGAGACATGCTGATTAGTTTTTGGATAAGGCAAGTCTAGCCTGCCTTGAAAATGGTAATCTAATTTTTGAGAGAACGGAGCGTTTGATTTGAATGATTCAAAAAATATTTTATTTGTATTGACGAAGTGAAGTGAAATAAAAATAGTATAAAAATGCTAGTTGGCGTTCAAAAATGATCAGATGACAAATGATGATCCTTATAAAAAAAAAACAAAATTTTCAAACATCATAAAATTCTCATTTTTTTTTGTTTTTTTAAGTTCTAAAAAATTTGAATAGTTAAAAAAAATAATTTTTGGTACGGAAAGGCCCACCAATTTGTCTTAAGGCACGACGCAATGCCCACCTAGTTAACTTCCCGTAGGGCAAGTTATAGTAATCGCAAAAAAAACGGAAATGAAAATTTTTATATATCTTTACGTTTCAAAACCTTCTGAACATTTTGGCATACCTTAGAAAAAATTGATGTATGTGTGTGTATGTGTGTGTGCATGTGCGTGTATGTGTGTGTGCGGATACAAATTTTCGTCGGATGAAGCGATTTGAATAATTCAAAAAACATTCGATTTGTATTGATAAGGAGACGTGCTGATTAGTTTTTGGCAAAGACAGGTCTAGCCGTTCCGAAAATATGGGGCAAAAAGTGCCAAAAACGGTAACTCAGTTTTTAAGGGAGCGGAGCGTCCGATTTGAATAATTTAGAAAACATTTTACTTGTATTAACAAGATGAAAAACTGATCAAATTTTCATGAAGGCAGGTCTAGCGGTTTTGGAGATCTAGTAAAAAAAATGCCATTTGGCGGTCAAAAATGATCATTAGACATATGCACATCAAATTATCAGATATTTTATAGAGATTTTAACGATAAGTATAAATTTTGTTTACATTCCTATGGGTTTCGTACCAATGTTTATCCGTTAGACGGCGACGCGTCGCTTACGCGCTTTGATATTTCGTCTCTATGCAGTTAAAGCAGATCGATTGCTTTGAAAAAAGTTCAGAATTTCCAAAATATTTCAAAATAAATTTTTCTTCAAAAAGTCTTTTTTTTACAAAAAAAAAGTAAATTTGTGTCAAAAAATTATAGTTTCTCAAAAATCTAATTTTTTCAGACTAATTTTTTTTCAAAAATTTTAATCTTTTTAAAAAAAAATAATTTTTGATACGGAAAGTTCCAGCAATTTACCTTAAGGCACGGTGCCATGCGCCCCACAAGTTTTCTTAGCAACTCTCCAATAAAAACTATTTATCTAATATCCAGCCTATCCCCGATTTCCGTCAATGTTTTCATCGCAACTGACAACGACCGTACTAGGGGCGAGCGAACAATAATGCAACAATTCACGCTCAAACGAATTAATGCAATGATTTCGGAATGAGCCAAAGGGAAACATTTGTATTTAGATCGCAATCTGACTTCTCATGAATTGATTTGTTTGCATTTGTAATGCATACCTTGTTGCGGTATCATATTCGCACTAGGACTGGGTTTTACAATCTTTTAAGTAGATGATTTTTCTCTTCTTCAGAAGTTACATATGAACTGAGAGCCTGATAATTAAAGCACTTTCTACACTTGATTTAACCCGTTCTTATCATCCCGAGGGAAACATTTTTGCGCCACAAAATCAAATTTGTGTAATTGTTAATTTTGTTTTGGTACCAGAATTGGAACTAGTGGTGCATGGCACTATGTCTTAAGGCAAATTGCCCGTACCAGCAAGAGGTGCCAAATAAATACATCTGAGGATATATTTTGTACGATTAGAATAACGCATTTGAATTATATATTTTTTCAAACTAAATTATAAATTTAAAATTTCTATTTGAAGTATGAAACTTGTTATATTTTTGAAAATTTTGAAATTTGCTTCAACCGTATAACATTAAAAATTAACAATCTTGGTGCAGAACCTAACCTAGTTGTTTATGGCATCGTGGCTTAAGGCAAATTGCTGGAACTTCCCGTAACGAAATGTTCGAGAAATATTAAATGTTTTCATATAGATTATTATAAATACTGTTACATTGTCTAATATTTATAAGAATTATATATGCTTAATTACAAAGTTAAAAATAAAATTATTTATTTAAAATATATAAGTGAGCTTTAGAACTTTAGCCAGAACTAAAATTAAAATCTGAATTATTTTCGACATATAAAAAGAGAAAAAAAAATTTGGAGAAAAAAAATTTGGAAAAAAAAATTGGAAAAAAAATTGAAATAATTTTATTTCCAAAAGCAATTATTTTGTCAAAACAAGCAGAATTTTTTTTTGAATCATTCTAATCGAATGCTTAGTTCTCTCAAAAATTGCCATTTTTTACGCATTTACCTAGGTATCTCCGAAACGGCTGGACCTGCCCCTGCCAAAATCTAATCACAACTTCTCCCCGAATTGAACGAATTGAATGCTTTTTAGATTATTCAAATCGGATATTCCGTGCTCTCAAAAACTCAATTACAAGTAAAATGTTTTTGAATCATTCAAATCGGGTACTCCGTTCTCTCAAAAACTCAATTACCGTTTTGGCAGTTTTTGCCCCGTGTCTTTGAAATGGCTGGACTTGTCTCCACCAAAATTACTATAATTTACCATACGAAAAGTTGAAAAGTATTACCCAAAAACGGTTACACCAACTTAAATCATCAATTAATTTTTATTGAAAGTGATGGAAATTATAAGATTTAAACTACATATTAACAAAAACAATATAGTTGCCATTTATATTTACAAATTAACATTATAAGTTTGGCCGGTATGCGAGTTTGAACTCAATCGTTACAAGGCTCGACATATAGTGTGATAACTTTTATCTAAGCCTGGAATAAATGGATGTGTGTATATGTGTGTGTGTATGTGTGGAGACAATTTTTCGTCGACGATTTCGGGCGCATTAATGAACTGATTTGAAAAATTCAAAAAGCGATCGATTTCTATTGATAGGGAGATGTGCTGATTTGTTTTTAGCAAAGGCAGGTCCAGCGGCTTCGGAGATATGAAGCAAACAGTGTTAAAAATGATGGGGAAAAGTGGTGATTAGCTGTTGGAAAAGGCAGTTCTAGCCGTTTCGGAGATACAGAGCTAAATAAGCAAAAATGACAGTTTTTGCAGTTTGACAGAGAGAACTAAGCATCCGATTTGAATAATTTAAAAACTCTCTGGTTGTGTTAATGTTTTTTTTTTTTAATTTAAAAAAAAAATTTTTTTTGAACATCGAAAAATAATTCGGATTTCAATTCTAATTCCAGCTAAGGTTCTAAAAATCTATTTAAAATATTTAATATTCCTCGAATATTTCGTTAGGGTAAGGAAAGTGCCAGCAATTTGCATTAAGGCACGATCCCATACACCACTAGTTTTATAAAATAAACTACATTTGATATTCGTGCACTTACCTATATCATTCCGTCAATTTTTGCAAGATTCGATTGTGAATTATATTTTTGTTCTAAAATATATCGTTCTGCAGTTGCCCTACCCTGTCGCGTTCCCCATTTTACTAATCCCTTGTAAAACGCGGTTGATCTTTGTGTACTTGAACTGACTTGGGAACTAAAATCGCAACAAGGCCAGATGATTAGTTTTGGGTAAACATTGATTTTTTTTTTAATTATTTTCTTTAATACAAATTTGATATTTTTCGCCGACGATCGTATAAGTTACAGGAAAAGATTATTAATAAAGTCGAGGTAAATCTCTTACCTATGCTTGTGTAAGAGATCTTATTATTAGGAAAACCTATATATAATATCCGTTTCCGGAATAGATTTTAATTTTTAAATCAATGAATCGTAATAGAAGTTCGGAAGTGTTTGTGAGATACCAATTGGAAATGTTAATGTTATCGTTTTAATCGAAAGTGGAAACTTTATTTTCGAATTGAACAGTTAAAATTTTTATCTCAATATCTGAATCTCAATTTCGGTTGATTATGTCAATTATTAAGACATTTCGGGAAGTTTATGCAACTTGTTTGTCTTAATTTGTTCATATAACAATTTTGAATAATATTTATTAGTAATATAATATGGTAACACTCGTAGTGCACATATTTATTAGTGTCAACCATTATGCACATTTTTATAATGATAAATTATAAATTATATATTTATAATAGCATTCGAAATATGTATGGGGAAGTCCCCGAGTGGCGGACACCTAAAGTTATTTATAAATAAATCAGAAAATATTTCACGTAATGTTTATTAAATTATGACTTATATTAGATAAGTTAGAAATCAAACTGAATTGACAAAAACGCAACCTTTGCTAGAAAATAATTAATACTATCAAACAAAGTTTGGTAACAAAAAATATGATTTCACAAAGTGGCACCTAGTACCGGACATTTCAAAATAACCAGCATTGAACACATATGTAGCCATTACCACACACTGGAATGTCTGCACATGTGTGTTTGACAAATATTCTTAGATATTGGACAAAAACACTATTTATCCACCCTTTTGGCTGGGCCACACCGATGCTCTTAGATAGAGCATTCATCATGAGATTTTCATTCTTTAACTGGGAAATACAAAAATTGGTATGTAGTGACCGTTAGCACTCAAACAGAACAAAATTAAATAATTAGAATAATTTACTGTCCGGCGCTAAGGGACAACTTAGTGTCCGGTGCTAAGGGACAGGCATGTTCGTTCATTTGGTGGTACCTACTAAAATTGTTTAAAATATCTAATAATATTCTACCAATTTACGGATAACAATCAAGTACTACTTTTATCTTTGAATGCCTCTCAAATGCAAATGCATAAATATACTAGAATTACTTCCATTGATATTTAGGCGACGCCGTGATTTTGAGCCTAAAACAGCAAAGGGTTGCTCCCGCCGTGGCCGTGTGCGTCATAGGTGAGTCTTGGCGCGTAATCCTGCACATGTGTGCCCCCTGTGCCCCTTTCACTTGTATTTTGAAACAAAAAGATTTATACTCGCTTAAATAATATAGAGTGTTTGGCTCTAGGTGCCGTCCGGCGTTACGGGACTTTCCCCTATAATATTTAAAAACAATAATTTAATTAAAGTCATACTTCAAATATAACATAATAGGTTTGTCATTGTAATTAACATTTAGAAAGGAACCTTCATTAGAGAAATAACTTCAGCTGATTAATAACTTCTATTATGTTCGTTCACACAGTTAATTATGTTAAACAAATGCCAAAACAAATATTGTTTTCGCAACTTCACTCATTATGTAATAATTGTGTTTGAAGAACTTCATGTAATTAAAATTAACATACATTCATTGATTGATAGTATTTTTTTACTTTTTACCTGGCGATATAATATCATTCTTTGAACAGCTTTAATATCTGTTTTACCTAAAAAATATTTTCCATTTTAATAACTTCAAAGATTTATACAAACTACGAATAATATTGAAATTATTTCATTAAATCAAGATTTATTACAAGATGTAAATTTAAAATGTTTATTTATCTATGCCGATTTCCTTGTGGATATCGGTACGCATACAACGTTGACGCCGGTACACAAACAACGACAGATCTCTATTCACATACGCGACGACTAATCACAATCGACCCGTATAGAAATCATCAAAAGCGAATGACGAATCATTAGCACGCGACTCTTATCTTATCTGCTGTAACGCACTTCCGTTGCATTTGTACGGATTTACACCCTAGTCGCGCCTAAAGAAGTTTTACTACAAAAGTTTTTAAACTTGCTTTAAGAAAAACTTTCACCGTCAGTTTTTTTTCATCTACAGTAAGATAAAGGAGCAAGAACTCAATTGGTACATTGTACATTTAGGTTATGTTGACTACTAGATTTAATAAATTTAGATATTTTCTTAAAATCAAAACGAATTATTTTGTTTAATTTTTGTGTAAGTAGTAGAAAAAAGAAAGCTTGAAAGACCTATGTGACAATAAGCCTCACAATCTTCAAAGATCTCATTTTAAGATTGTTATGTTTAAATTTTATTTGAACTAAAATTATAACTTTGAATTGTATCATATATTTTATGGATGATATGAATTCGGGTTATATTGAGTTAATTTTCGTTAAGTCTTCTATTTAATTTTTTTTAAGTTTGACATTACTGAAATCGAAACAAATTATCTTATCTCTCGCGAGTAGTAAGAGAAAATTAGGCAATATTTCTAAATGATAAATTATATTTTTATTTTACTTTATATGAATCATAATATTATCTACTATTTAATCTTAAAATAATAATTTATCACAACCCTTATTGCCTGCTGATTGGTTGTTTCTAAAATTTAAGCCACGCCTATTACTACCAATGCACTCAATGGCTAAATAGAAAAGTTTGTACATATAATGCAAATGCAATGCAATGTTGTGTACTTATAAATGTTTTTAACTTGATCTATTTACGTCGTTTTAAAATGTTATTAAATGTTTTAAAATGATCCATATAAGTATTCAACCATTTAAAATGATCTTTCAAATTTTACTGTAAGCGAGTAAAAAGTTTTAAACTTTTCTTATAATAATATACTATTATAATAATGGTAAAATTGAGCCAATTGGCATAAATATTCATTTACGTGTAAATAATCAATTTAATCCATAATTATAAGCACTATTGTTTAGTTTTTGCGACCTTAATATTATTTTTAAGTGTATGTTATTTAGTTGATTAATAAAATGTTCAGTTAATTAACATCCCGTAGGGTAGTTTATTGTAATCGTCCAAAAATCGAAATTGAAAATGTTTACATTTTTTCATGTTTTGATGATTTCTGAACATTTTGGCATAGCTCAGAAAAAATGGATGTGTGTGTATGTTATGTATGTATATGTATGGATACAATTTTTCGTCGACGTTTTCGGATGGTTAAAAAAACATTCGATTTCTATTGATAGGGCGGTGTGCTGTTTAGTTTTTGGCAAAGGCAGGTCTAGCCATACGGTGTAGAGTGCTGAAAATTGAAATCGAGTTTTTGAAAGAACGGAGCATCCGATTTGAATGATCCAAAAATATTCAATTCGTAATGACGGGAAGAAGGGGTGCTTAGTTTTTTGCAAAGGCAAAATAATTCAAAAAACTTTGACAGCTTGTGTTTGAAGAAACGATTGCTTTCGGTTTTTTTTTATTATGATTATTTTTTTTTTAATTTCCAAAAAAAATGTTTTTTTGAACATCGAAAATAAATCGGATTTTAGTTTTTTTCTAGCTAAAGTTTTAAAGCTCACTAAAATAAAAAAATACATAAATTATTTTAACTTTGCAATTCAGTTTCTATAATTCTTATAAATATTAGACAATGTTCTTCATTTTAAATTGATTGATTAAGTTTTGTTTATTTATGTTTCTGCAAACATATATAAGTTACAGTATTTGGAAAAAATATCTATTTGAAAACATTTATCATTCTTCGAATATTTCATTACGGTACGGGAAGTTGCAGCAATTTGCCTTAATGCACAATGCCATTCACCACTAGTTTTAAGTTAGATTCAACAATATCTATAAAAACTTACAGGGTAGGGTAAAATGGAGCAACTAAACCTTTAGCCTTGTAAAGGTATAGAGTCTATATCTTTACGAGGCTAAAGGTTTAGTTATTGTCTGTACTATAGACAATCAAAAATGGAAAATTAAAAAAAATCACAAGAGATGAATTAAATAAATAGATATTCCAACTCTGCTTGATAAATATTTTTGACAAAATACCAGATCAAAGTTATATTCAATGTTATCTCTGTAAAAAATGTACCCATGAAATTTATATTTTATATTGAATATTTCGAAAAAAACTCTTTAATAATTTTGGTTGAAAAAATGCGAATATTTCGAAAAAAACTCTTTAAAATTCAAAATAAAGCCCCATGCTGTTTCATTTTACCCCGTCCATGGGGTAAAAAGAACCAGATGCAAAATTTTTGAAAAATAGCAAAAACACATTTGTGCAATGATAAATTAGCTTGATTGATATGTTGTTTGTTATTTGTTATGATATCATTGGTTTGATTTTTACAATATAATTACTCAAAGTCAAATAATGAAATTATTCGTGATTCTTATTCGCAACAAAACTACTTAACACGCGAGTTCTTATTTCGTTTCAACAAGTAGCGTTTTAGTTTTTGAAATCAAAGTTAAAAGTTTTTTTCTAAAATTTATTATAAATATTTGTAGAAGTTGCTGCACGTTGCCACAAAGCCTCACACGACTAGTTATTACTATCCGATTAACATACCACCGTACCACCACTAGTTCAAATAAATTTAGATCTCGCTTAAGATTATGTTACCTTATTATTCCAGATGCAAGATGCAAAACACAATACAAATCTGCTTATCTTATACATCGTTGCACTCGTAAGAGTAAACAAGGAATTATTCAATTATCGGCACAAATAAAAAGATCCCTAAAATACAGACCTTCTCGACCCGAAATTCACTTTTGGTTCTAAAACCATTAGACTAATACGCCTAGAAAAGATGTTTATGTAATTTCAAGGATTAGAGGACAATTGAATTATTTAAATTGTATGCGATGTCCATTTGGGGAAAGCACCTTTACATTCGGTCGCAATAATCTTATAATAGTGAAGTGTGTCGCTGATAAATTGTTACGAATGAAGAATTCTTTTGAAGTTGGACGAATTTTTATAATTACTATTAGTTATAATTTTGAGCCAAATGTTTTTGTTTTTAACTTCCCGAAGGCTAATTTTATGTTTTCTCGACGTTTCAAGCCATTCTGAATCGAATGAGACAAAATTTAGAAAAATTATGTGTGTGTATATGTGAACAGATTTTTTGCCGTAAATCGACGTTTCCTCAAAAAACGGACCTATTTCAAAAATTTAAAAGCCATGCCATTCGATGTATCTTGATGAGCACTATCGTTTATCAATTTTGTGGGACGATCGGCCAAGCCGTTTTTTTGTAAGTCGCAGAAAAGTAAAAAAATATTCGTCCGCAATTCTGAATCGATTTTGAAAATTCAAAAACCTTTCGAAAGATATTAGTTGGGAATCGTGCTGATTAGATTTTGGTAGAGATCGGCCGGGCCGTCTTCTTGTAATGAAGTGTTAAATTTTTTTTCCACGATTTTTATTATTATAGACGGTGATACCATAGTCTCATAGATTATACTAAAATATTACGGCCTTAAGACGACTTGTTCAACTCTAAAAATTCGTCAAAGTTTGCAAAAATTAGTACATTTTTCTGGCACTTGTCAAAATTAAACCTTTCATCGACGTTTGCTCGAAAACACCTGAACCGATTTTAGAAATTTAAAAGCAATTTGATGTATCTCGATGTGGACTATCGTTTCTCAGTTTTGTGCGACAATCAGCCAAGCCGTTTCTTTGTCATTTGGTAAAAAGAGTTAAACTTTTCATCCACATTTAAGCTCATACTACCGAATCGATTTCAAAAAATTAAAAACTGTTAAAAAGATATTAGTTGGGAATGATACTGATTAGTTTTATGTGAAAATCTACCGAGCCGTTTTCTTGTAATTATCTGTAGTAAAAAAATTAAATTAATATTAATTAATTATTAATTAATATTATTTGTTTTTATCGAGGATTGTCCATCACTAACTTCTTCTTATTTTTGGGACCAATTTTCTTTATTAACTTCCCGTAGGGTGAGTCATTGTAATCGTCGAAAAATCGAAATTGAAAATTTTTACATTTCTCGACGTTTTCATGGTTTCTGAACATTTTGGCATACCTAAGAAAAAATGGATGTGTGTGTATGTATGTATGGATACAATTTTTCGGTCACGTTTTCGGGCGCACGGATCAACCGATTTAAATGGTTCAAAAAACATTCGATTCCTATTGATAGCGAAATGTGCTGATTAGTTTTTGGCAAAGGCAGGTTCAGCAGTTACGGAGATAAAGAGCAAAGAGTGCAGAAAATAGAAATCGAGTTTTTGAGAGAACGGAGCATCCGATTTGAATGGCCTAAACAACATTCAATTAGTAATAATTGGGAGAAGTCGTTATTAGTTTTTGGCAAAGGCAGGCCCAGACATTTCAAAGATACTAATAGGTGCAAAAATGGCAGGTTTTGAGAGAACTAAACGTCCGATTTAAATGATTCAAAGAACTTTCTGCTTCTCTTAACAAAATAATTGATTTTAGAAAAGAAATTTTTTGTTCCAACATTTTTTTAAATTTTTTTTTAAAGAATTTTTTTTTTGTTATTCGAAAATAATTCAGATTTTATTTTTAATTCTGACCTTATTTCTAATATACTTTAAACAAATAATTTCAACTTTGCAATTTAGTTTATATAATTCTTATAAATATTAGACAATGTTACAATATTTATAATAATCTATTTAAAATCTCTCAGTGATTTTCGAACATTTCGTTACGATACGGGAAATTCCAGCAATTTGCCTTAAGGCACGATGCCATACACCCCACTAGTTTTAATTTTTTATTGTTCAAAATTGAAAAATACATGGAACTCTTTTTAGTGTAAAAAACTATTTTTATCGAGGGTTGTCCATCACTAACTTTTTTTTTAAATTCTGGAATCAAAATTGTTTTAATTTTAATTTTTATAATGCGGAATTAAAAACTGTATACAATCTTTAACTTTTACCCTTCTTCATTAATTAAATTAAATCTCTATTTTAAACTTTAATCGTGCCAATTCAATTTAAATAAAATCAGTTTCAGATTAGGTTCGCTCTTGTAAAACACTCGCTATTTTGAGAATTTTTTAACTCCCTATGGTGAAGTTTGTTTTCATTAAAAAATCCGATTTGCTAATTTCATGTTTTTTTCGACGTTTCAAGCCATTCTGAATCGAATGAGACCAAATTTGGAAAAATATGTGTGTATGTATGTGTACCGATTTTTGAAATTTCGAGGACGTTTTCTCAACAACGGCTGAGCCGATTTCAAAATTTTAAAAGCCATTCGATGTAATGTAACTTAAGGACTAGCGTTTGTCAGTTTTGTGGGACGATCAGCAAAGAAATTTTACACTTTTTTTAATTACAAATAAACTAAGAATGCTGATTATTCTTATAGAGATACATGGGATGATTTTTAAATTTTTGAAATTGGTCTAGCCGTTTTTTGAGAAAACGACGACGAAAATCGTCTCATACACACACATACTTTTCCCGAATTTGGTCTCATTTAATGATTATTATCATCGAGAAAACATAAAATTAGCAAATTAGACTTTTTCGCAATAACAAACTTCTTCTATAAATAAATGGATAACATAAGTAGAGTAGATGAATAACTAGTCGTGTATGGCATAGTGCCTTAAGGTAAATTGCTGAAACTTCCCGTATCGTAATGAAATGATCGAGGAATATTAAATGTTTTCAAATAGATTTTTATAAATATTGTGACATTGTCTAATATTTATAAGAATTATATATAATAAATTGCAAAGTTTAAATTATTTGTTTAAAGTATATTAGAACAGAATTAAAATTAAAATTTGAATTATTTTCGATATACAAAAAAAAAAAATCTAGAAAAATTTTTTTTTTTTAAAAAAAAATTGGATTTTTTTTCCAAAAGCAATTATTTTGTTGAAACAAGCAGAAAGTTACCATTTTTTGCACATTTAGCTCTGTATCTCCGCAATGACTGGACCTGCCTTTACTAAAAACTAATCACCTTTTCTCCCAATCATTATGATTGAATGCTTTTTAGATCATTCAAATCGGATACTCCGTTCTCTCAAAAACTTGATTTGTATCTTCTGCACTCTTTGCTTCGTATCTCCGTAACGACTGGACCTGCCTTTGCCAAAAACTAATCAGCACATCTCCCTATCAATGGGAATCAAATGCTTTTTGAACCATTCAAATCGGTTGATCTATGCGCCCGAAAACGTGGACGAAAAATTGTATCCACACATTCATAATACACACACACATCCATTTTTTCTGAGGTATGCCAAAATGTTCAGAAACCTTCAAATCATGAAGAAATGTAAACATTTTCAATTTCGATTTTTGGACGATTACAATAACTTATCTTACGGGAAGTTAACTAGTGGTGCATGGCATTGTGCCTCAAGGTAAATTGCTGGAACTTCCCGTACCTGAGTTAGAGTTGTTAAGTCCAAATTGCTATGTAAAAGTTTTAAAAAAGTATATACAAAATCAATGACGAATCAACAATAATAGCAAATCCAGATACATTGATATAGTAATTTGAAAAGAAGATTAAAATTTCGACGACTACATTGTTAGATTCTAAAAGTCTCATGTTACCGGTCAACTTGGGCGTGGATTAGTTATAAAATAAATCATCCCTTAATACAAACCCCATCGAGTTGTTTCGACCAATAGGAAAGCTCTTTTCCGACACAAAAGCTTCATGCGTATTTATGCAGAAGACGTTGGCTAACATGTTTCAGAACGTTATTGAATGTGGGTTGAGAAAATATTTTAAATTTATTTAAGATTTAACGTTTTAAGGGTTTTAAGTGATTTATTAAAAGTGTTGATAATATGGATGTTAAAAGTGATGTGTTGACGGTGCAAGAAAATAAAATTGGCAATGTTGAGGTGAATATTGAATTATATAGGTGTAAATAAGGATTTTCGGTACATTTAGATGTCAACTTTGTGAGCACAACTGCACTAACAAAACTAGGGTGTAGGGTGCATGGCATCGTGCCTTAAGGCAAATTGCTTGAACTTCCCGTACTGTAATTAAACATTCGAGGAATGAAAATAATCAATAATTGTTTTGAATAATTTGAAATAGATTATTTATTACATACTGTAAATTTATAAGTGCTTTTCAAATTCGGCGACGAGCGTATTTTATGAACAACTTATGTGTACGTTTACATGAGTCCATTTTTTCAAAATTTGATTCTTTTGATAATTTAGATTTTTTTTAAATTAAAAAAAAGTTTTTTCTAAATATTTTGAGAATTTTGAAAGAAATCTTTTTTTTTATTTTTTCAAAATTTAGTTTTTTTTGAAAAATGATTAATAATTTCGAAAATTTGAATTTTTTGAAACTTTAATTTTTAAAAAAATTTTTTTTTTTTTGAAAATTTTGAAAATTATTAAATTTTCTGTATATGCATTTTTTGCACACCGTCTACTCAAGCAAAATGTTTTTTGAATTAATCTAATCGGATGATCCGTCCTCTCAAAAACTACATAACCGTTTTTACACTCTTTGCGCTCCAAACCTCCGAAATGGCAAAATTGCCTTTTGCAAAAACGCCCCGCGATCGAATACGAACTGAATGATTTTTCAATTTTATAAATCCGTTATTCCATACTATCAAAAATGTCGAGGACATTTGTTTGAACCATATAAATAAACTTCAAAATTAAAAATCTTAGTACGGAACCCTAAAAAAGTTTACACAAAATGGGTACACATTATTAAGATCTCTATAAAATATCTGATAATTTGATGTGAATATGTCCAATAAATATTTTTGACCGCCAAATGACAATTTTTTAACTTATTTTTATTGAGATTCTATAACCGCTAGACCTGCCTTCTCAAAAATTTAATCAGTTAATCATCTTGTCAATGCAAGTAAAATGTTTTTAGAATTATTAAAATCGGATGCTCCGTACTCTTAAAAAATTAGTTACCGTTTTTGGCACTTTTTGCCCCATATCTTCGGAACGGCTAGACCTTCCTTTGCCAAAAACTAATCAGAACGTCTCCTTATCAATACAAATCGAATGCTTTTTAAATTATTCCAATCGGTTGATCGGTGTTCCCGAAATCGTCGACGAAAATTTGTATCCGCGCACACACACACACATACATCCATTTTTTCTAAGGTATGCCAAAATATTCAGAAACCTTTGAAACGTAAAGATATATAAGCATTTTCGATTTTTACGCGATTTTTATAACATGCCCTACGGGAAGTTAACTAATCGTGCGTTAAGGCAAATTGATAGATATTCCGGTACCAAAAATTGATATTTTTGAAAAAGCTTTAATTTTTTTTAAAAACTTTGAAAAAATCAGATTTTTGAGAATATTGAAATCTTTGATAAATTCTATTTTTTTATATTATGAAAATTTTTGAGAATTTGAAAATTAGGAAATCATGCTGCGTAGCTTCATGATAATATTGAAGCGCGTAAGCGCCGCGTCGCAGACTAACTAATAAATATTGGTACAAAACCCATATAAATTAAAAAAATATTTATAGTAATCGCAAAAAATTTAAAATGAAATTTTTGCATATCTTCACGTTTTGGAGGTTTCTGAACATTTTGGCATATCAAAGAAAAAATGGATGTATGTGTTGTGTGTCTAGGTATATTTGAATAAAATTTTTCGTGCACGATTTCGGGCGCACGAATCAACCTATTCGAATGATTCATAAAACATTTGATTTCCATTGATGAGAACACGTGCCGTTTCGAAGATACGGGGCAAAATGTGTGAATGGTTTTGAATTGGAAGTGAAAAAGTGAAAATGGTTTCTTCAGATTTTGAGAGAACGGAGTATCCGATTTGTTTGATTCAAAAAACATTTTACTTGTATTTTCGAAATGAAGTATTGATGAAATTTTTGGTAAGGCAGGTTTTGGAAATACAGAGGAAAAAGTAAAAAAAAATGATATTTGGTTATCAAAAATAAACATTAGAGGTATGCACATAAAATTATCAGATATTTGATGAGGTTTTTTAAAAATGACAAGTAATTTTTTTTGTTACAAGTTTGTTGGGTTCCTTACCAATATTTTAATTTTTAAACATAAAGATATGCTAAAATTTTCATTTTTGATTTTTTTGCGATTACTAGCTTACCCTACGGGAAGTTCAAAATGAATACTAATTCTGTTACTATTTTGTTGGGTTCCGTACCAAGATTGTTAATTTTTAAAGTTTTCTTATACAGTTAAAGCAAATTTCAAAATTTTCAGAACTTTTTTCCAAAGTTTTCAAAAATATACAAAGTTTTATACTTCAAATATAATTTTTAAATTTACAATTTAGTTTGAAAATGTATATTTTTTAAATGTGTTATTCCAATTGTAAGAAATATATTTTCAGACGGATATATTCGGCACCTCTTGCTAATGTAAACTTCATGAATTGTTTTGAGCGATAAGATCGTTACTGTATATTTTATGAATGATAAAATATATAGTGATTATAATTATCTATTTGAAAATGTTTAAAACAATTGATATTAATCATTGATCATATTTATTGATTTCTGTTTTTTTCCTCGAATATTTAATTCTGTTTCGAGAAGATCTAGCAATTTGCCTTAAAGCACGATGCCATACACCACTAGTTGTTTTCTTTCTTATTGGATTTCCGAAATCGCTGAATTTGCCTTAACAATTTAATTCAATCAGTTGTTTGTTTTGTCAATACAAATAGAATGTTATTTAAATCATTCAGATCAGACACTCCTTTCTCTCAAAAACTGATATACCATTTTATACGGCTGGACATGCCATTGCCAAAAACTTATCAGCACACCTTCCCATTAATGGAAATCAAATGTCTTCTGGATTATTGAAATATGATACCTTTAAATGGGGAGACATGCTGATTAGTTTTAGGCAAATGTACGTCTAGCAATTTCGAACATACGGTATAAAAAGTTCAAAAATGGCAATTCAGTCTTTGAAAGAGATTTGAATAATTCGAAAAACCTGTTACTTACTTGGTATATTTTTGGTGATCAAAAATAATCATTGGGAATATGCACCTCTAATTATCAAATATTTTATAGAGATTTTAATTATAAGCAAGAATTTTGTTTCCATTATTTTCCAGTTCCGTACCAAGATTTTTTATGTTTAATGTTTACTTATATGATGTAAACAATTGTCCTCGACATATTCGACACTAGTGATCAGAAACTTGATTTATTAACTTCCCGTAGAGTAAGTCCCGTACTAATAGACCAAAAATCGAAGATAAAATTTTTGCATTTCTTCATTTTTTCAAGGTTTCTGAGCTTTCTAAAGGTATGTGTGTGTGTAGCGCGTGTATATATTTTGTGTGCCCGCATTTTTTTGTCGCACGGATAACCGATTTAAATGGTTGAAAAAACTTTCTGCTTGTGTTGACAAAACAATTGCTTTTGAAAAAAAAATTCCATTTCAATTTTTCAATGATTGCAATGATTTATATAAAATTTAATTATCTGCAACAGCTAAGAATAGTTCTAGGATTATAAAGCTCTACAATTGTACAAATTGTAAATCCATACCGTGATTAAATATTCAAAATACAAAAATAATCAAAAATCAATAAAAATGTATTAATGTTAAATAACAATTGTTTTAAATTGTTTCAAATTTCAAAAACGGCTGTACCTGATTTTGCCAAAAACTAATCAGCACGTCTTTCCATCATTAGGAATCAATCAAAATCGTGGATAAAAAATTGTATCTAAACATACATCCATTTATATTATATATTACATTTTTTGCGCTTATCATAACTTACTTTACGGGGTGTTAATAAGTCGATAAATTGCTTATATCAAAAAGTACTATCAACTTGCCTTATCTTCAGTTTGATAGTTTAATAGTTTATTTTCTTATTTTATTTTAAATAATATATTGTGTATTGTTCAGGATTTGACTGTTAAGAACAACGCCAATTCAAAAGTGACAAACTTTACGATAGATTATATATTGAATAAGGCTGAAAGTCGACTTCAAAGTGAAAAAAAAGACCAAGATAAAGAAAAAGATAATTTATCTGAAGATAATAACACGTTGCAATTTCATTGGTTATCCTGCACGAGGTATCATCCGCCGAAGCTGTCAAGTAAGTAAGATTTGTAATATCGTAGCATTCTGCTGTATTTCCTCATTCTTAACCTCTTGCGGTACTAAATGTCATTTCTGCTAATAATATAAAAATTATCTTAACAAATAGTTAAGCAGGAAACCTAGCTTAAAAACCATACTGATTGTCTGCTAGGTGGGTCAACTACTGCATCCATTCTTTGGCAAATTATTATTTTTTTAAATTTTACCCTCTGTATCCAGCATGCATATCGAACGCTAGGATTATGGTTTATCTGGTGGTTGTCTTCCTTTGGAAAGAAGCACTGATCTTTGCTGTTTTTATTTTTGTGGAAAAATCATTTCTTTTAGATATGTATTATAGGCATTAAGAAGCATTGTCGAAGATGTCACAATTGATGTTTTTAGGGCGATATTAGGAATTCCATCTAATCTCGGAGCCTTACTATTTTTAACCAGATGACAAGATTCCATCAGTTCTTGCAATGTTATTGGTGGAATATCGATTAGGGGTACATATGCTACCTGGCAGTTTAAATTAGGTTGTCGTGGAAACATAGTTGTTACTATTCTATTCAATAGTAGTGGGCATTGGCTGGCTGTTAAGGCGAGACATTACAATCTTATAAGGCCTTTCCCATGGGTTTTCCTCGACTACATCTAGAAGTCCTTTTCATCACCTAACTTTATTATCTTTGATAGATTTATTTAGTTGCCGGCGTGCCTGTTCGTATTACACTATCAGTTGTGCAGAGTTTGTGAGACTATAACCTCGCTGAGAGATCATTCTTTTCATGTGGAACTCTTTTACGAAGAGAGTTGATTTCTCCATTCATGCCATGCTTACGAGTCATGCTGACATCACAGGCTTCGGTTATTTTCTCCATAAGCTCTTTAGTATGCTCTTCAGCGTTTTCTGAAATAATAGGCTTACAATTTAAGGCTACTCTCATGGCGTTTTCATCAGAAAATTTTATTTTCTACCCAATGACTTTAGATATCTTTACATGCCTTCAAATGTTTCTATTCGTTAATATTTCCCAGATGATTGCATTGCGGTCACTAGCATTGTGATATCTAATACTTTCCAAATGCAATTTTCTCTGACGTGGATATTGCTAACAAAAGTGAGGTCTATTATTCGGCTTACATTTCCCTTGACAAAGGTTGGCTATTTAGTAAAACTACTTAAGTGCAGAAAAGGCCTTTAAAAGGACTTCACCTCTTGCATTAGTTTTTCCACTACCCCAGTCTACCGTCCATGTTGGGGGTGGTGTTGTTTTGAATCTTCTACTAGACGATCAAAGAAATCAACAAAATCTGGCAAAGCAGAACTAGGTGGAGCGTAAGAGCTGTATAAAGACACTAATGGACAAGTTGATGTTATTTACACTGACTTCAGTAAAGCTTTTAACAAAATTGGTCAAAACATTCTTCTTACTAAATTATCTAAGATTGGTCTTAATTATTCACTTATTTATTTTTTTAATAGTTATCTTCATATTCGTAAACAGTTTGTCTATCTTAATGGATTCTTGAACAATATTGAAAATATCCGTTCAGGTCTTCCTCAAGGATTTATTCTTGATCCACTATTATTTATTATTTTTATTAATGACATATCTGAAATTATTAGCCTTCATTTATTATTTGCAGATGATCTCAAACTATATCTCAAAATAAATTATATTGATGACTGGTTATTATTACAATCTCAACTTGACTCTTTCCACTCTTGGTGTGTCTATAATAAATTACATTTAAATATATCAAAGTGCAAAATTCTTAGTTTTTCACATAAGCGTGTTCCAATACATTTTGATTATAAAATCTCTAACACCTGCATTGATAGATGTAATAACATATCAGAGTTTGGAGTTTTATTTGATTCTGGTTTGTTTTTCACTGATCGTATAGCTGATATTTGTAATAGAAGACATAAATATTTAGGTTTGATACTGAGAAATTGCAAAGAATTCAATTCAAATAAAGCGCTTCTTCGCATGTGCTATTCTAATGTACGTTCAAATTTAGAATATGGTTCGCTTTTTTGACATCCTCATCAAATCAACAACTCTGATACGATAGAGAAGGTTCTGCAAAAATTTCTGAAATATCTTTATTATAAAACAAATAACATTTACCCTGAACGTGGCTTTGACCACAACATTTTACTAAAAAAAATTGGTATTCCTTCTCTTGCCTCACGTCGATTTATCTGTACAATTATGTTCTTATTTAAACGGCTATAACTTATTCTGTAAATAAATTTTATTATGAAAAATAATTGTATTTTTGAGTCCTCTTGGAAGTAATCTGTGGGCTATATATTTAAAAACTAAATAAATAAATGTTTGGAATCTAATGATGCTGTTACAAATCCAGCGTTGCTATTTTTAACGGCGTTATGGAAACAAATCATGCCGTTGGACCAAATAACAGCTTTGGTGGTACTGTCAGTTTCTCATGGCCTATAAGTTAGTTGTTTGTAAGGTTCTGATAAAAGGGCAATATCAATTTTCATTTCTCTTACTGTCTGAATAAGCAAATTGTGTGCAGCTTCACAATGATTTATGTTTAGCTGCATTAGCTTTCTGTTTTGAAATTTCCGAAGGAGCAGTTCACGCTTTCATCAAAAAATCCAAATCGCGAATTTTACGTTTTCTCGACGTTTCACGCCATTCTGAATCGAATGAGACCAAATTTAGTAAAAATATGCGTGTGTGTGTGTTTTTTTTTTATAAAGGTGCGAAAAATAATTTTTATAATACACTACCATTGTTGATACTCCGCTGTTCATCCTACAGCAGGCAACGATGGACGGTAGTGTGGAGATTTTTACCCACTAAAAATACACTCTTCTCCCCTCTCCTCACTGATAGTACGGAGAGGACTGGATTGGAACCGCGTTAGCATGACATCAATCCAGTCCGTGCTGCTCCTTGCGACGCATGCTTCCGAGTACTGACTTGTTGGCTAAATTATATAAATTGATATAGAGTTAAAAAAAACTTCACATAGTTTGCTATTAAATTAAAACTTAAAGAAATGATTTACTGGTTCCTTTCGCCGGTTTTATCTTTCCAAAGGTGCTGTGCATAAGTGCAGCTACAACTGACCAGTTACTTCTTGTTTCATCATGTTGGTCACAAGTCTTGAGGGGTCGGCGTTGTTTCGATAGTCCTTCTACCAAGCACATTCAAAGAACGTGTGCTCAGCGTCGAATTTATCTGGACAGTATTTGCACATTGGCGTGCTATGCAAGCCCATCTTAAAAATATAGGCATTAAACTGTCCATGTTCTGACAGTAGCTGGATCAGAAAGAAATTTGTGTCCTTGTATTGTCGAGAGACCCAGACGCTAATATCCGGGATCAGGCGCGCCGTCCATTTGCCCGTCTCACCTGACGTCCAGCGATTTTGCCACTCTTGTAACGTTTACTTTTTTATTCTCGACCTTGTTTTTTTGGAATTGTCGCCACCTATTTTAGCGTCATAGATTTTTACTATCTCGAATGCTAACAAGTCAATTGGAGTAGCTACTGCAAAATTATGCTCTAGGGCGTTTAAAATATCCTCCCAATTTGCACTGTTGAAGGCGTTTTTAACGTTGGCTGTAAGGATGAGACACACCTTACGTGCTTTAAGACTACCCCGTTCAGGAAATATCTAGACATTTCAGGACTTCAGTCTTGATCACTGAGGCTGGGATGCCATCAGGATCTGGTGCTTTTCCTGACATTATGGTTTTTGTCGCTTCTTGTAGTTCCTTGACAGTGAAGTTGTAGTTTTACTGTTTTCCACGTATTATCTCTTTTTCCGTGGCGGGGGTTTAGGAAGTAGTTTTGCTACAATGCTATTTATCAAAGCAGGTGATTTTGGTGCTTCTGGTAAAGCTCTACCAAGTCGTTTCGTAACAATTTGCTAGATTTTGCCTCAGAGATCTTTGTCGAGATCGTTGCAAATCTCTTTCCACAATCCGGCTTTAGCTAATTTTATGACTTTATTCAAAATCTTCTTTGCCTGTTTGAACTCGTTTGTATACATATCTTGGTAGGGAAAACGTTTGCAGCTCTTGTAGTGCGGCGACGTAGTGCGTGGCATCTTTTTCATAGTTCTGCTATTTCTGATGACCACCAATATGCTGAGTGATAAGTGGAGTGACCAACGTAAAGTCGAGGACAGATTCCTGATATCCCGGTATTCTAAAAGTTGTAATACTCTCAGTATTTAGCACAGTAAGGTCCAATCTTGCTGCAAAGTCTGCCACGTCATTTCTTCTGGTGTCCGAGTATTCGGCGCTCTATTCAGCCGATTTTGTGTTAAAATCACCAGCTACAATGACTTCTCCGTCGAACTTGCCGATAGTGTCTTCTATGCTTGTCATTTTTTGATGAAATGCGCTAATCCCTTCATTTGGTGAATAATAAACGCTCACAAAGTAGGTCGTGGAAGTCTTGATCCAAACAAACCCTCTCCGCTTCCGTTGTCATTGACGGTGGTTTCCTTGAGTTTATGATCTATAATGCTGCCATACCAGATTTATCAGCAAACCATGATTTATCCTGAATATTCATATATTGTTTGCAGAGAAGGCAGATATCGATCTTGTCTTCAAAGATACGTTGGCGCAGTAGATTTTGCGCCAAGGCAAATCTATTCAGATTACCTTGTAAAAATTGCGTCATATCTGCTCTCTCGTGACTTCGGTAAGTGCCACACGGAATGCCTTACAAGTCCCGGATCTAACAACATGGCTCCTGCTGTTCCGGTCTTCTTTGTATACTGTACATAGAAAGCATTTTGGCTTTTCCGTGCAGTCTACAGACTTGTGATTTTCTCCGCCGCATTTGTAGTAACACACCAACATCATATTGTCTTAAAAAATGTATTTTATTTTGATTGACAATAAAACTATGCAGAAAAAAAAAATTGTAGTAACACTTGCTTCTGTCTGGTTTCCCACATTTATGCGTTTGGTGTCCAAAGCCGAGGCATCTAAAACAGCAAGCCACTCTAACAACTGGAAGAAAATTGTAGTAACACTTGCTTCTGTCTGGTTTCCCGCATTTATGCGTTTGGTGTCCAAAGCCGAGGCATCTAAAACAGCAAGCCACTCTAACAACTGGAAGAAAATTGTAGTAACACTTGCTTCTGTCTGGTTTCCCGCATTTATGCGTTTGGTGTCCAAAGCCGAGGCATCTAAAACAGCAGAAATCGGCTGCAATGGCTGAACTGTCTTCGGATTTGAGTTTCATTTTCAGTAATATAGCTCCATATCTTGTCTGTTTGATGGACTTTATCTCCACCCCAGTCTCTGCTGGGTTTACTTTCTCCTTGATCTCCTTAAGAAGATCAGCGTACGTTCGTCCTTCAGCTGGTTGAACCAAAACAGCCCTGGTTCTATGTTTCCTTCTGGTTATCATACGATGGTTGTTTTTGTACTATTATTTGATTCGACTTTTTCGGTCTTCGGTTTCTCGGTCTTCTTCAAGGTTACTTTCGGAACCCGTGCTTTTTTCTTTTTCGAACTTTGTCGAGTCACTTTCGGTGAGTTATTTTCTACAGCTGATTTTTTAGGCGGATGTGCTTGCGCGTCAGAGGCGGGGCTTAGTGAAGATATCAGCTTTCTGTTTGTGTTTTGCTGCTGGGTCTAAGGGGTTGATGTCTGAATTACACCCGGCTGGTTTGTGTTGTTTGCACTGTCATTGTGACAGCTTTGGGGGTTGCCGTATATTCTTTCAATGTCAGATTATATGCTGTATCAATCGACCTGATTAGCTTCTTTATTCTGCTATGAACATGTTTTCATCTTTGACATACTCCGCTAGCTTGTCAATTTTGGAGCCAAGTCTTTCGATCGGCGTTTGACGACATCTAGTCAATGGTGCAGAGTTTACTTTGTCACGGTGAATATTACCGGGAACCTCCTCGACGTCTATAAATACGTCACCTGCCTCTTGTTAACTTCCCATAGGGTAGTTATAGTAATGGGCCAAAAATTTAAAATAATTTTTTTGCATTTCTCCACGTTCTGAAGGTTTATGAACGTTTTGTCATACTTCAGAAATAATGGATGTGTGTGTGTTTTGTGAATCAGCATTTTTTCGTTCACGTTTTCGGGCGCACGGATCAACCGATTTGAATGGTTTAAAAACATTTGATTCTTATTGATAGGAAGATGTGCTGATTAGTTTTTGGCAAAGGCAGGTCCAGCTGTTACGGAGATAAAGAGCAAAGGGTGCAGAAAATAGAGATCGAGTTTTTGAGAGAACGGAGCATCTAATCTGGTTGATCTAAAAACATTCAATTTGTAATGATTGGGAAAAGTGGTGAGTTTTTGGCAAAGGCAGGTCTAGCCATTTTGAAGATACAGAGCTAAATGTACAAAAAATGGCAGTTTTTAAGAGAAATAAACATTCGATATGAATAATTCAAAAAACTTTTTGCTTGTGTTGACGAAACAATTGCTTTTGGAAAAAAAAATTATTTCATTTTTTTTTCAAAATCATTTTTTGTATATCAAAAATAATTCAAATTTTATTTTTAATTCTGGTGAAGATTTTAAAGTTCACTTATACATTTTAAATGAATAATTTTAACATTGTAATTCAGTTTATATAATTCTTATGAATATTGGACAATGTTACAGTATTTATTTATAATTATCTATTTGCAAACATTTAATATTTCTCAAACATTTTGTTACGGCACGGGAAGTTCCAGCAATTTGCCTTAGGGCACGATGCCATACACTAGTTTTTTTTGGTTTTGATAGTTATCTATGCTGTTTAAACAGACCTCCAAAGCAAACGGTTGTTCAAGCAGTGTCTCCTCATCCGCCTACGTACGTGACTGTAGGTCAAATGGTTTGACCACCCTTCTAGCCAAAAGGGGAGTTTTTTATTTTTTCCGGGATACGCGTGCGGTGGCTGTTACTCCTCAGCATTGATGCCTAATTAAATCCGCATGGGTTATTTTATTTTGCCCCAATCCGCTGATCTTAGGATCGGTTAGGAACACCACTATCCGCCACTTGAGGACCCGCCCGCTAGGAGTTTGGCTTCTCCCAACGGGATATGTGTGTGTGAACAGATTTTTTGCCGTAAATCGACGTTTTCTCAAAAATGGCTGAACCGATTTCAAAAAGTTAAAAGCCATTCGATGTATCTCGATGAGGACTATCGTTTGTTTATAAATTGCATGCACGTTGAATCGTTTCTTTATAAATTGTAGAAAAGTGAAAAAAATTGTCTACGTTTTAGGCCGCAATTCTGAATCGATATTAAAAATTCAAAAACCATTTGAAAGATATTGGTTGGAATTCGACCTGATTAGTTTTTGGTAAAGATCGGCTGAGCTGTTTCCTTGTAATAAAGTGTTAAAAAATTTTTTTTCCAAGATTTTCACGATTTTTTTTGACGATAGATACCATCGATTTATAGATCATAATAAAATATTACACCTCCGTACAACTCGTTTAACTTTAAAAATTTGTCAAAGTTTGCAAAAATTAGTATTTTTTTGGCATTAGTCAAAATTAGACCTTTTATCGACGTTTTCTAAAAACAGCTGAACATTTCAGAAATTTAAAAGCCATTTGATATATCTCAATGAGGATTATCGTTTGTCAGTTCTGTACGACGATCTGCCGAGACATTTCTTTGTAATTTTAAAAAAAGTGTTAAACTTTTTGTCCACATTTAAGCTCATACTACTTAATTGATTTAAAAAAATCAAAAACTGTTTGAAAGATATTAGTTGGGAATGACACTAATTAGTTTTAGGTGAAAATCTACCGAGCCGATTTTTATGGTACTTTTTTTGACGATATATATCACGGTCTTATAGAACTTATTGAAATATTACGACCTTACGATAAGTAGTTTAATTTTAAATATTTATCAGAATTTGAGAAAACGAGTAAATTTTTCGACGTTTGTTAAAACTAAAATTAGATGACTTACTTGATATAACGATAGAGTACTTGGTCTTAATAAACATACTTATCCATTAAAGTCATACGGAAACTGGTCCAATTATAAAAGTAGTTGATTTTTCAACTTCCCGTAGGGTAAGTTATTGTAATGGGCCGAAAATCGGAATTGAAAATTTTTACATTTCTCGACGTTTTGAAGGTTTCTGAACATTTTGGCATACCTAAGAAAAAATGGATGTGTGTGTGTGTGTGTATGTATGTATGGATATAAATTTTCGCCCACGTTTTCGGGCGTACGGATCAACCGATTTAAATGGTTCAAAAAACATTTGATTCCTATTAATAGGGAAAAGAGCTGATTAGTTTTTGGCAAAGGCAGGTCCAACCGTTTCGGAGATACGTAGCAAAGAGTGCAGAAAATAGAAATCGAATTTTTGAGAGAACGGAGTATCCGATTTGAATAATCTAAAAAACATTCAATTAGTAATGATTGGGAGAAGTGTTTATTAGTTTTTGGCAAAGGCAGGCCCAGCCATTTTGAAGATACGGAGCTAAATACGTAAAAAATGGCAATTTTTGAGAGAACTAAGCGTCCGATTTAAATGATTCAAAGAACTTTCTGCTTGTCTTAACAAAATAATTGATTTTGAAAAAAAATTTTTGTTTCTTTTTTTTTTTTAGTTTTTTGTATATCGAAAATATTTCAGATTTTATTTTTAATTCTGACTATAGTTCTAATATACTTTATAAATAATTTCAACTCAGCAATTCAGTTTATATAATTCTTATAAATATTAGACAATGTTACAATATTTATAATAATCTATTTGAAAACATTCAGTATTCCACGAACATTTTGTTACTGTACGGGAAGTTCCAGCAATTTGCCTTAAGGCCCGATGCCATAATTGCCTCAAGACAGAATTCCACTTACAGCTAGTTAAAATATGCTTTTAGAAAATGCTCCGAGTTAACGTGTT
>NW_020536999.1:70464979-70483469 GCF_003426905.1 Ctenocephalides felis | reverse complement strand
ATTAATAATTTCGAAAATTTGAATTTTTTGAAACTTTAATTTTTTTAAAAAAATTTTTTTTTTTTTTGAAAATTTTGAAAATTGTTAAATTTTCTGTATATGCATTTTTTGCACACCGTCTACTCAAGCAAAATGTTTTTTGAATTAATCTAATCGGATGATCCGTCCTCTCAAAAACTACATAACCGTTTTTACACTCTTTGCGCTCCAAACCTCCGAAATGGCAAAATTGCCTTTTGCAAAAACGCCCCGCGATCGAATACGAACTGAATGATTTTTCAATTTTATAAATCCGTTATTCCATACTATCAAAAATGTCGAGGAGATTTGTTTGAACCATATAAATAAACTTCAAAATTAAAAATCTTAGTACGGAACCCTAAAAAAGTTTACACAAAATGGGTACACATTATTAAGATCTCTATAAAATATCTGATAATTTGATGTGAATATGTCCAATAAATATTTTTGACCGCCAAATGACAATTTTTTAACTTATTTTTATTGAGATTCTATAACCGCTAGACCTGCCTTCTCAAAAATTTAATCAGTTAATCATCTTGTCAATGCAAGTAAAATGTTTTTAGAATTATTAAAATCGGATGCTCCGTACTCTTAAAAAATTAGTTACCGTTTTTGGCACTTTTTGCCCCATATCTTCGGAACGGCTAGACCTTCCTTTGCCAAAAACTAATCAGCACGTCTCCTTATCAATACAAATCGAATGCTTTTTAAATTATTCCAATCGGTTGATCGGTGTTCCCGAAATCGTCGACGAAAACTTGTATCCGCACACACACACACACATACATCCATATTTTCTAAGGTATGCCAAAATATTCAGAAACCTTTGAAACGTAAAGATATATAAGCATTTTCGATTTTTTTGCGATTTTTATAACATGCCCTACAGGAAGTTAACTAATCGTGCGTTAAGGCAAATTGATAGATATTCCGGTACCAAAAATTGATATTTTTGAAAAAGCTTTAATTTTTTTTAAAAACTTGGAAAAAATCAGATTAGAATATTGAATCAGAATATTGAAATTTTTGATAAATTCTATTTGTTTATATTATGAAAATTTTTGAGAATTTGAAAATTAGGAAAATCATGCTGCGTAGCTTCATGATAATATTGAAGCGCGTAAGCGCCGCGTCGCAGACTAACTAATAAATATTGGTACAAAACCCATATAAATTTAAAAAAATATTTATAGTAATCGCAAAAAAATTTAAAATGAAATTTTTTGCATATCTTCACGTTTTGGAGGTTTCTGAACATTTTGGCATATCAAAGAAAAAATGGATGTATGTGTGTGTGTGTCTAGGTATATTTGAATAAAATTTTTCGTGCACGATTTCGGGCGCACGAATCAACCTATTCGAATGATTCATAAAACATTTGATTTCCATTGATGAGAACACGTGCCGTTTCGAAGATACGGGGCAAAATGTGTGAATGGTTTTGAATTGGAAGTGAAAAAGTGAAAATGGTTTCTTCAGATTTTGAGAGAACGGAGTATCCGATTTGTTTGATTCAAAAAACATTTTACTTGTATTTTCGAAATGAAGTATTGATGAAATTTTTGGTAAGGCAGGTTTTGGAAATACAGAGGAAAAAGTAAAAAAAAATGATATTTGGTTATCAAAAATAAACATTAGAGGTATGCACATAAAATTATCAGATATTTGATGAGGTTTTTAAAAATGACAAGTAATTTTTTTTGTTACAAGTTTGTTGGGTTCCTTACCAATATTTTTAATTTTTAAACATAAAGATATGCTAAAATTTTCATTTTTGATTTTTTTGCGATTACTAGCTTACCCTACGGGAAGTTCAAAATGAATACTAATTCTGTTACTATTTTGTTGGGTTCCGTACCAAGATTGTTAATTTTTAAAGTTTTCTTATACAGTTAAAGCAAATTTCAAAATTTTCAGAACTTTTTTCCAAAGTTTTCAAAAATATACAAAGTTTTATACTTCAAATATAATTTTTAAATTTACAATTTAGTTTGAAAATGTATATTTTTTAAATGTGTTATTCCAATTGTAAGAAATATATTTTCAGACGGATATATTCGGCACCTCTTGCTAATGTAAACTTCATGAATTGTTTTGAGCGATAAGATCGTTACTGTATATTTTATGAATGATAAAATATATAGTGATTATAATTATCTATTTGAAAATGTTTAAAACAATTGATATTAATCATTGATCATATTTATTGATTTCTGTTTTTTTCCTCGAATATTTAATTCTGTTTCGAGAAGATCTAGCAATTTGCCTTAAAGCACGATGCCATACACCACTAGTTGTTTTCTTTCTTATTGGATTTCCGAAATCGCTGAATTTGCCTTAACAATTTAATTCAATCAGTTGTTTGTTTTGTCAATACAAATAGAATGTTATTTAAATCATTCAGATCAGACACTCCTTTCTCTCAAAAACTGATATACCATTTTATACGGCTGGACATGCCATTGCCAAAAACTTATCAGCACACCTTCCCATTAATGGAAATCAAATGTCTTCTGGATTATTGAAATATGATACCTTTAAATGGGGAGACATGCTGATTAGTTTTAGGCAAATGTACGTCTAGCAATTTCGAACATACGGTATAAAAAGTTCAAAAATGGCAATTCAGTCTTTGAAAGAGATTTGAATAATTCGAAAAACCTGTTACTTACTTGGTATATTTTTGGTGATCAAAAATAATCATTGGGAATATGCACCTCTAATTATCAAATATTTTATAGAGATTTTAATTATAAGCAAGAATTTTGTTTCCATTATTTTCCAGTTCCGTACCAAGATTTTTTATGTTTAATGTTTACTTATATGATGTAAACAATTGTCCTCGACATATTCGACACTAGTGATCAGAAACTTGATTTATTAACTTCCCGTAGAGTAAGTCCCGTACTAATAGACCAAAAATCGAAGATAAAAATTTTTGCATTTCTTCATTTTTTCAAGGTTTCTGAGCTTTCTAAAGGTATGTGTGTGTGTAGCGCGTGTATATATTTTGTGTGCCCGCATTTTTTTGTCGCACGGATAACCGATTTAAATGGTTGAAAAAACTTTCTGCTTGTGTTGACAAAACAATTGCTTTTGAAAAAAAAATTCCATTTCAATTTTTCAATGATTGCAATGATTTATATAAAATTTAATTATCTGCAACAGCTAAGAATAGTTCCTAGGATTATAAAGCTCTACAATTGTACAAATTGTAAATCCATACCGTGATTAAATATTCAAAATACAAAAATAATCAAAAATCAATAAAAATGTATTAATGTTAAATAACAATTGTTTTAAATTGTTTCAAATTTCAAAAACGGCTGTACCTGATTTTGCCAAAAACTAATCAGCACGTCTTTCCATCATTAGGAATCAATCAAAATCGTGGATAAAAAATTGTATCTAAACATACATCCATTTATATATTATATATTACATTTTTTGCGCTTATCATAACTTACTTTACGGGGTGTTAATAGGTCGATAAATTGCTTATATCAAAAAGTACTATCAATTTGCCTTATCTTCAGTTTGATAGTTTAATAGTTTATTTTCTTATTTTATTTTAAATAATATATTGTGTATTGTTCAGGATTTGACTGTTAAGAACAACGCCAATTCAAAAGTGACAAACTTTACGATAGATTATATATTGAATAAGGCTGAAAGTCGACTTCAAAGTGAAAAAAAAGACCAAGATAAAGAAAAAGATAATTTATCTGAAGATAATAACACGTTGCAATTTCATTGGTTATCCTGCACGAGGTATCATCCGCCGAAGCTGTCAAGTAAGTAAGATTTGTAATATCGTAGCATTCTGCTGTATTTCCTCATTCTTAACCTCTTGCGGTACTAAATGTCATTTCTGCTAATAATATAAAAATTATCTTAACAAATAGTTAAGCAGGAAACCTAGCTTAAAAACCATACTGATTGTCTGCTAGGTGGGTCAACTACTGCATCCATTCTTTGGCAAATTATTATTTTTTTAAATTTTACCCTCTGTATCCAGCATGCATATCGAACGCTAGGATTATGGTTTATCTGGTGGTTGTCTTCCTTTGGAAAGAAGCACTGATCTTTGCTGTTTTTATTTTTGTGGAAAAATCATTTCTTTTAGATATGTATTATAGGCATTAAGAAGCATTGTCGAAGATGTCACAATTGATGTTTTTAGGGCGATATTAGGAATTCCATCTAATCTCGGAGCCTTACTATTTCTAACCAGATGACAAGATTCCATCAGTTCTTGCAATGTTATTCGTGGAATATCGATTAGGGGTACATATGCTACCTGGCAGTTTAAATTAGGTTGTCGTGGAAACATAGTTGTTACTATTCTATTCAATAGTAGTGAGCATTGGCTGGCTTTTAAGGCTAGACATTACAATCTTATAAGGCCTTTCCCATGGGTTTTCCTCGACTGCATCTAGAAGTCCTTTTCATCACCTAACTTTACTATGTTCGATAGATTTATTTAGTTGCCGGCGTGCCTGTTCGTATTCCACTACCAGTTGTGCAGAGTTTGTGAGACTATAACCTCGCTGAGAGATCACTCTTTTCATGTGGCACTCTTTACGAAGAGAGTTGATTTCTCCATTCATGCCATGCTTACGAGTTATGCTGACCTCACAGGCTTCGGTTATTCTCTCCATAAGCTCTTTAGTATGCTCTTCAGCGTTTTCTGAAATAATAGGTTTACAATTTAAGGCTACTCTCATGGCGCTTTCATCAGAAAATTTTATTTTCTACCCAATGACTTTAGATATCTTTACATGCCTTCAAATGTTTCTATTCGTTAATATTTCCCAGATGATTGCATTGCGGTCACTAGCATTGTGATATCTAATACTTTCCAAATGCAATTTTCTCTGACGTGGATATTGCTAACAAAAGTGAGGTCTATTATTCGGCTTACATTTCCCTTGACAAAGGTTGGCTCATCACCGCTATTTAGTAAAACTACTTAAGTGCAGAAAAGGCCTTTAAAAGGACTTCACCTCTTGCATTAGTTTTTCCACTACCCTAGTCTACCGTCCATGTTGGGGGTGGTGTTGTTTTGAATCTTCTACTAGACGATCAAAGAAATCAACAAAATCTGGCAAAGCAGAACTAGGTGGAGCGTAAGAGCTGTATAAAGACACTAATGGACAAGTTGATGTTATTTACACTGACTTCAGTAAAGCTTTTAACAAAATTGGTCAAAACATTCTTCTTACTAAATTATCTAAGATTGGTCTTAATTATTCACTTATTTATTTTTTTAATAGTTATCTTCATATTCGTAAACAGTTTGTCTAGCTTAATGGATTCTTGAACAATATTGAAAATATCCGTTCAGGTCTTCCTCAAGGATTTATTCTTGATCCACTATTATTTATTATTTTTATTAATGACATATCTGAAATTATTAGCCTTCATTTATTATTTGCAGATGATCTCAAACTATATCTCAAAATAAATTATATTGATGACTGGTTATTATTACAATCTCAACTTGACTCTTTCCACTCTTGGTGTGTCTATAATAAATTACATTTAAATATATCAAAGTGCAAAATTCTTAGTTTTTCACATAAGCGTGTTCCAATACATTTTGATTATAAAATCTCTAACACCTGCATTGATAGATGTAATAAAATATCAGAGTTTGGAGTTTTATTTGATTCTGGTTTGTTTTTCACTGATCGTATAGCTGATATTTGTAATAGAACACATAAATATTTAGGTTTGATACTGAGAAATTGCAAAGAATTCAATTCAAATAAAGCGCTTCTTTGCATGTGCTATTCTAATGTACGTTCAAATTTAGAATATGGTTCGCTCTTTTGACATCCTCATCAAATCAACAACTCTGATACGATAGAGAAGGTTCTGCGAAAATTTCTGAAATATCTTTATTATAAAACAAATAATATTTACCCTGAACGTGGCTTTGACCACAACATTTTACTAAAAAAAATTGGTATTCCTTCTCTTGCCTCACGTCGATTTATCTGTACAATTATGTTCTTATTTACTGCTATAACTTATTCTGTAAATAAATATTATTATGAAAAATTGTATTTTTGAGTCCTCTTGGAAGTAATCTGTGGGCTATATATTTAAAAACTAAATAAATAAATGTTTGGAATCTAATGATGCTGCTACAAATCCAGCGTTGCTATTTTTAACGGCGTTATGGAAACAAATCATGCCGTTGGACCAAATAACAGCTTTGGTGGTACTGTCAGTTTCTCATGGCCTATAAGTTAGTTGTTTGTAAGGTTCTGATAAAAGGGCAATATCAATTTTCATTTCTCTTACTGTCTGAATAAGCAAATTGTGTGCAGCCTCACAATGATTTATGTTTAGCTGCATTATCTTTCTGTTTTGAAATTTCCAAAGGAGCAGTTCACCCTTTCATCAAAAAATCCAAATCGCGAATTTAACGTTTTCTCGACGTTTCACGCCATTCTGAATCGAATGAGACCAAATTTAGTAAAAATATGCGTGTGTGTGTGTTTTTTTTTATAAAGGTGCGAAAAATAATTTTCATAATACACTACCATTGTTGATACTCCGCTGTCCATCCTACAGCAGGCAACGATGGACGGTAGTGTGGAGATTTTTACCCACTAAAAATACACTCTTCTCCCCTCTCCTCACTGATAGTACGGAGAGGACTGGATTGGAACCGCGTTAGCATGACATCAATCCAGTCCGTGCTGCTCCTTGCGACGCCTGCTTCCGAGTACTGACTTGTTGGCTAAATTATATAGATTGATATAGAGTTAAAAAAAACTTCACAAAGTTTGCTATTAAATTAAAACTTAAAGAAATGATTTACTGGTTCCTTTCGCCGGTTTTATCTTTCTAAAGGTGCTGTGCATAAGTGCAGCTACAACTGACCAGTTACTTCTTGTTTCATCATGTTGGTCACAAGTCTTGAGGGGTCGACGTTGTTTCGATAGTCCTTCCACCAAGCACATTCAAAGAACGTGTGCTCAGCGTCGAATTTATCTGGACAGTATTTGCACATTGGCGTGCTATGCAAGCCCATCTTAAAAATATAGGCATTAAACTGTCCATGTTCTGACAGTAGCTGGATCAGAAAGAAATTTGTGTCCTCGTATTGTCGAGAGACCCAGACGCTAATATCCGGGATCAGGCGCGCCGTCCATTTGCCCGTCTCACCTGACGTCCAGCGATTTTGCCACTCTTGTAACGTTTACTTTTTTATTCTCGACCTTGTTTTTTGGAATTGTCGCCACCTATTTTAGCGTCATAGATTTTTACTATCTCGAATGCTAACAAGTCAATTGGAGTAGCTACTGCAAAATTATGCTCTAGGACGTTTAAAATATCCTCCCAATTTGCACTGTTGAAGGCGTTTTTAACGTTGGCTGTAAGGATGAGACACACCTTACGTGCTTTAAGACTACCCCGTTCAGGAGAATATCTAGACATTTCAGGACTTCAGTCTTGATCACTGAGGCTGGGATGCCATCAGGATCTGGTGCTTTTCCTGACATTATGGTTTTTGTCGCTTCTTGTAGTTCCTTGACAGTGAAAGTTGTAGTTTTACTGTTTTCCACGTATTATCTCTTTTTCCGTGGCGGGGGTTTAGGAAGTAGTTTTGCTACAATGCTATTTATCAAAGCAGGTGATTTTGGTGCTTCTGGTAAAGCTCTACCAAGTCGTTTTGTAACAATTTGCTAGATTTTGCCTCAGAGATCTTAGTCGAGATCGTTGCAAATCTCTTTCCACAATCCGGCTTTAGCTAATTTTATGACTTTATTCAAAATCTTCTTTGCCTGTTTGAACTCGTTTGTATACATATCTTGGTAGGGAAAACGTTTGCAGCTCTTGTAGTGCGTGGCATCTTTTTCATAGTTCTGCTATCGCTGATGACCACCAATATGCGGTGATAAGTGGAGTGACCAACGTAAAGTCGAGGACAGATTCCTGATATCCCGGTATTCTAAAAGTTGTAATACTCTCAGTATTTAGCACAGTAAGGTCCAATCTTGCTGCAAAGTCTGCCACGTCATTTCTTCTGGTGTCCGAGTATTCGGCGCTCTATTCAGCCGATTTTGTGTTAAAATCACCAGCTACAATGACTTCTCCGTCGAACTTGCCGATAGTGTCTTCTATGTTTGTCATTTTTTGATGAAATGCGCTAATCCCTTCATTTGGTGAATGATAAACGCTCACACTGTAGGTCGTAAAAGTCTTGATCCAAACGAAACCCTCTCCGCTTCCGTTGTCATTGACGGTGGTTTCCTTCGAGTTTATGATCTATAACGCTGCCATACCAGATTTATCAGCGAACCATGATTTATCCTGAATATTCATATATTGTTTGCAGAGAAGGCAGATATCGATCTTGTCTTCAAAGATACGTTGGCGCAGTAGATTTTGCGCCAAGCCAAATCTATTCAGACTACCTTGTAAAAATCGCGTCATATCTGCTCTCTCGTGACTTCGGTAAGTGCCACACGGAATGCTTTACAAGTCCCGGATCTAACAACATGGCTCCTGCTGTTCCGGTCTTCTTTGTATACTGTACATAGAAAGCATTTTGGCTTTTCCGTGCAGTCTACAGACTTGTGATTTTCTCCGCCGCATTTGTAGTAACACACCAACATCATATCGTCTTAAAAAATGTATTTTATTTTGATTGACAATAAAACTATGCAGAAAAAAAAATTGTAGTAACACTTGCTTTTGTCTGGTTTCCCACATTTATGCGTTTGGTGTCCAAAGCCGAGGCATCTAAAACAGCAAGCCACTCTAACAACTGGAAGAAAATTGTAGTAACACTTGCTTCTGTCTGGTTTCCCGCATTTATGCGTTTGGTGTCCAAAGCCGAGGCATCTAAAACAGCAAGCCACTCTAACAACTGGAAGAATGCGACAGTTAACCCACACAGTTTTTATGCAAGCCCTATTTAGGGCTTTGATTGCATTGGCCTCATCAATCTCACAAAAGGCCGCTCGTTGTCGTCTTGATGTGACTTCAGTCAAGTTCAGTCGAATTTCTAGTTTTGTCGTAAAGTCCCGATTGAGTGCTTTGCGATAGTCGTTTTCGGTAAAAACACTATCAAGGTCAAGAATCTCTATCGTCGTCAGCGGCGTCAGTGTTTTTTACTGTTTCTATGATTTCAGTTGCTGCCCTTATCGCGGCTGCAATGGCTGAACTGTCTTCGGATTTGAGTCTCATTTTCAGTAATATAGCTCCATATCTTGTCCGTTTGATGGACTTTATCTCCACGCCAGTCTCTGCTGGGTTTACTTTCTCCTTGATCTCCTTAAGAAGATCAGCGTACGTTCGTCCTTCAGCAAAACAGCCCTGGTTCTATGTTTCCTTCTGGTTATCATACGATGGTTGTTTCTGTACTATTATTTGATTCGACTTTTTCGGTCTTCGGTTTCTTGGTCTTCTTCAAGGTTACTTTCGGAACCCGTGCTTTTTTCTTCTTCGAACTTTGTCGAGTCACTTCCGGTGAGTTATTTTCTACAGCTGATTTTTTAGGCGGATGTGCTTGCGCGTCAGAGGCGGGGCTTAGTGAAGATATCAGCTTTCTGTTTGTGTTTTGCTGCTGGGTCTAAGGGGTTGATGTATGACTGTCTCGGGAGAGGTTTGTGTTGTTTGCACTGTCATTGCGACAGCTTTGGGGGTTGCCGTATATTCTTTCAATGCCAGACTATATGCTGTATCAATCGACCTGATTAGCTCCTTTATTCTGCTATGAACATGTTCTTATCTTTGACATACTCCGCTAGCTCGTCAATTTTTGAGCCAAGTCTTTCTATCGGCGTTTGACGACATCTAGTCAATGGTGCAGAGTTTACTTTGTCACGGTGAAGATTACCGGGAACCTTCTCGACGTCTATAAATACGTCACCTGCCTCTTGTTAACTTCCCTTAGGGTAGTTATAGTAATGGTCCAAAAATTTAAAATAATTTTTTTGCATTTCTCCACGTTCTGAAGGTTTATGAACGTTTTGGCATACTTCAGAAATAATGGATGTGTGTGTGTTTTGTAAATCAGCATTTTTCGTTCACGTTTTCGGGCGCACGGATCAACCGATTTGAATGGTTTAAAAAACATTTGATTCCTATTGATAGGAAGATATGCTGATTAGTTTTTGGCAAAGGCAGGTCCAGCTGTTACGGAGATAAAGAGCAAATAGTGCAGAAAATAGAAATCGAGTTTTTGAGAGAACGGAGCATCTAATCTGGTTGATCTAAAAATATTCAATTTGTAATGATTGGGAAAAGTGGTGATTAGTTTTTGGCAAAGGCAGGTCTAGCCATTTTGAAGATACCGAGCTAAATGTACAAAAAATGGCAGTTTTTGAGAGTAATAAACATCCGATATGAATAATTCAAAAAACTTTTTGCTTGTGTTGACGAAACAATTGCTTTTGGAAAAAAAAATATTTAATTTTTTTTTCAAAATTATTTTTTGTATATCAAAAATAATTCAAATTTTATTTTTAATTCTGGTGAAGATTTTAAAGCTCACTTATACATTTTAAATGAATAATTTTAACATTGTAATTCAGTTTATATAATTCTTATGAATATTGGACAATGTTACAGTATTTATTTATAATTATCTATTTCAAACATTTAATTTTCTCGAACATTTGTTACGGCACGGGAAGTTCCAGCAATTTGCCTTAGGGCACGATGGCAACACTACTAGTTTTTTTTGGTTTTGATAGTTATCCATGCGTTGAAACAGACCTCCAAGCAAAAGGTCGTCTCCAAACGCGGTAAGTGGGATGTAATCACCCTTATTGCTACCTCCATGCTTTAAGAGCTCGACCATTGGAGCGGGAAAAAAATCCGATCCGGCCGTGTACCTCTTCCTTCATTGGATCCAGCACCCGTGGGGCGGCACGTGTATGGATCATTCACACATCTAGTTCAAGCAGTGTCTCCTCATCCGCCTACGTACGTGACTCTAGGTCAGATGGTTTGACCAACCCTTTTAGCCAAAAGGGGAGTTTTTTATTTTTTCCGAGATACACGTGCGGTGGCTTTTACTTCTCAGCTTTGATGCCTAATTAAATCCGCATGGGCTATTTTATTTTGCCCCAATCCACCGATCTTACGATGGGTTAGGAACACTACTATCCGCCACTTGCGAACCCGCCCGCTAGGAGTTTGGCTTCTCCCGACGGGATATGTGTATGTGAACAGATTTTTTGCCGTAAATCGACGTTTTCTCAAAAACGGCTGACCCGATTTCAAAAAGTTAAAAGCCATTCGATGTATCTCGATGAGGACTATCGTTTGTTTATAAATTGCATGCACGTTGAATCGTTTCTTTATAAATTGTAGAAAAGTGAAAAAAATTGTCCACGTTTTAGGCCGCAATACTGAATAGATATTAAAAATTCAAAAACCATTTGAAAGATATTGGTTGGAATTCGACCTGATTAGTTTTTGGTAAAGATCGGCTGAGCTGTTTCCTTGTAATAAAGTATTAAAAAAATTTTTTTCGACGATTTTCACGATTTTTTTTGACGGTAGATACCATAGATTTATAGATCATAATAAAATATTACACCTCCGTACAACTCGTTTAACTTTAAAAATTTGTCAAAGTTTGCAAAAATTAGTATCGTTTTTTTGGCATTAGTCAAAATCAGACCTTTTATTGACGTTTTCTAAAAACAGCTGAAGATTTCAGAAATTTAAAAGCCATTTGATGTATCTCAATGAGGATTATCGTTTGTCAGTTTTGTACGACGATCTGCCGAGACATTTCTTTGTAATTTAAAAAAAAAGTGTTTTTAATTTTAAAAAAACTTTTCGTCCACATTTAAGCTTATACTACTTAATCGATTTAAAAAAATCGAAAACTGCTCGAAAGGTATTAGTTGGGAATGACACTGATTAGTTTTAGGTGAAAATCGACCGAGCCGATTTTTATGGTACTTTTTTTGACGATATATATCACGGTCTTATAGAACTTACTGAAATATTACGACCTTACGATAAGTAATTTAATTTTAAATATTTATCAGAATTTGAGAAAATGAGTAAATTTTTTGATGTTTGTTAAAACTAAAATTAGATGACTTACTTGATATAACGATAGAGTACTTGGTCTTAATAAACATACTAATCCATTAAAGTCCTACGGAAACTGGTCTAATTATAAAAGTGCTCCGAGTTAACGCGTTCGTTCGTTTTCAATTATGTGTAATAACTCGGAATACTTCTAATCACTCATAAATTAATTAATTTTTTATTGATTAAGTCGATTATTCACACATATCGGGAAGTTCATATAACTTTCCTCAAGGCAAAATTCTAATACCAACTAGTTTTTAAATATATTTATATATATATATATATATATATATGTATATATATATATATTATTATAATTATATATATATCTATATATTCTATATCTATATATATATATATCCTAGTATAAATATATAAATATACTTTCACAAATCAGGACCACATAGAAGTATGCCAGTGCGCAGGACCCCCCGACGGTTGCCCCGAATACCATTCAGCCCCACCCAATACGAACCCTGGAGAGGGCATTTGCGGAGGCGCCGTACCTTTCCAGTCCCAGGCAGGAGCACTAGCGAGGACACTTCAACTCACAGACACTCGGGTGAGATAGTTTATTCATAAGATTTATGTAATAATTTTTTATAACTTTATAACTGGTGAGCTATTTTGTTGGTATCAGTTTCTCCAATCAAATTGCTAAATACGTTTTGATTTTGGTAACTATATTCAAAGTTAAATAAAATCAAAATCAAAAATAAATAAATCAACTAAGTGTAAATGGCATTTTGCCATGAGACAAATTGTATGAACTTTTCGATATGTGTAATTACTGGCTTAATCAACCGAAATTGAGATTTAGCTATTTCTATACATTTTTTATCTGTTTATTACAAAAATATAGTTTTTGTGTTTACCAATAACTAAATACTGCAATCTCCAATTGAAATCTCTCAAACGCATTTATAATATCTAGTATATTTATGCATTTACATTTGAGTGGGATGCAAAGATAACAGTAATACTTGATTGCTATCTGTAAAATGGTGGAATATTTTTAGATATTTTAAACAATTTTAGTAGGTACCACGAAATGAACAAAAATGTCTGTTCCTTAGCACCGGACACTAAGTCGTTCCTTAGTGCCGGACAGTAAACATATTGATATTTCTTGTGATTTTAGCGATTACTATTAACTTCCCGTAGGATAAAAGTACTGATTAAATTTTTGGGAAGTCAGGTCTAGCGGTTATGGACTCTCAATAAAAATAGGTTAAAAAATGCCATTTTGCGGTCAAAAGTGTTTATTAGACATATGTACATTAAATTATCAGATATTTTATAGAGATTTTAATAATATGTACACATTTTGTGTAATTTTTTTTTGAGTTTCGTACCATGATTTTTAGTTATAAATTTTACGTATATGGTACAAATAAATGTACTCGTAAAAATGTTCACTTGACATATGCACATCAAATTATCATATATTTTATAGAGATTTTAATAATGTGTACACATTTTGTGTCATTTCTTTTTGGTTCCGTACCAAGATTTTCAACTTTGAAGTTTATGTATATGGTTTAAACAAATGTTTTCGACATTTACGACAGTATGGAATAATACTACGATTTGTATTATGGAACAAACATTTGGTGCTCGATCGCGAGGCGTTTTTGTAAAAAGCACTGTTCTATTTGATACTATTTAAAACATGTATTGATTATTTTTATTCCTCGAATTTTTAATTACGGTACATGCTGTTTCAGCAATTTGCCCCACTAGTTTAATTTTGTTTTGTATGAATGCTAACGGTCACAACATACCCCCATTTGCCGTATTTCCTAGTCAAAGAATAAAAAGCTTATGGTGAATGCACCACATGAGAGCATCGGTGTGTCCCAGCCAAATGGGTGGATAAATAGTGACTTTTTTGCAATATCTAAGAATATTCGTCAAACACACATGTGCAAAAGTGTGCCGATGGCTACATATGTGTTCAAAGCAGGTTGTTTATTGTTTCGAATTGTCCGGTACTAGGTAGCACTTTTAAAATCATAGTTTTTGTCATCAAAGTTTGATTGATGGTATTAATTATTTTTTAGCAAAAGTTGCGTTTTTCTTAAATTGGTTCGATTTCTAACTTTGTTATCTGACATAAGTCATAATTTAATAAACATTTCAAAAAATATTTTTTTGATTTTTTTGATTTGTTTATAAATAACCTTAGGTGTCCGCCTAATTACCCCGACATTGGGTACTTTTCCCTATGTTCACTATTAGAAAAAAGCCATTACCTATTCCCAATTTTATTGAATTAATATATTCTTTATGCTCAAGTTAAATTTCAATCAAAAGTCCGATTGAAAAAAACCTAAGTTATTTTGTGAAATATTTAGTAAGTTCAAGAAAATACTAGCATAATTACGCGATTGGCAATGTATCATCTAACGAGCACTCTAAAAAACTACTCTAGTTGAGTAAAAAATCATACAGTTAATTTAAATGATTAAATAATATCAAGGACTACGCTTGCCAATCGCGTAATTATGCTAGTATTTTCTTGAACTTACTAAATATTTCACAAAATAACTTAGGTTTTTTTCAATCGGACTTTTGATTGAAATTTAACTTGAGCATAAAGAATATATTAATTCAATAAAATTGGGAATAGGTAATGGCTTTTTTCTGATATAAAGAATCACTTTATATGATTTTTCAACTTACAACAAATTACTTATATATAAGGCTGTGATCAAACCCGTGTGGACCTACGGATTACAACTTTGGGGTACTGCTAAAAAGAGCAATTTAAACATAATACAACGAGCACAAAACAAATTCCTGCGGCAAATATTAAACGCTCCTCACTACACGCCAACATGGATTCTCCACAAAGACACGGGTATACCTACAATTCAAGAACATATATCAATGTTTGCCTGTAATTATAAGAATAGAATTGACGCACATCCAAACCAACTAGCATGCAACTTATACCAGGAAGGCCAGCCGACCAGGCTCAAAAGGAAAATACCTCGAGATTTATTATAGTTTATTTTTATATTTATATATTTTTTTTTTCTATATTTGTCTTTAGTTTTTTTTTTATATATTAACTATAGTAGATACACCACTGGGCGTATGTGCTAATTTGTAAACAACCAATTGTAAACACTTGTCAGCATTCTCTGCTAAATATAATTATTTTTATATTGCAGAATAAAAATAAAATAAAAAAAAAAAAAAAAAACTTTATATGATTTTTAATTAGTTTTTGTGAACAATGCACAAATTCATAAACTTGACATCCCAATATTTTGCGAAAACCGTTACAAAAAAACATTTCTAATTCCAAAGAAATGGCTTGGCTTAATCGTTCTCGTCGAGTTTAATCCAATGGCTTTTAGGATTACGACATCTGTTCTCGGTTTTTGAGAAAATCAAAATTAAAATTTTGACTCATCACATTACAATATCATATTTTTTCAAACGTTGATAAATTTTTAAAACTAATCACTTGTCGTAGGGCCGTAAAATTTTAGTATATTTAGTATGATCACGCTCCCTGTCATCAAATAAATATTCTTTAAAATTGTTCGAAAATTATTTTTTCAATATTTTATTACAAAGAAACGGCCAGGCTAATTTTTACCAAAAACTAATCAACGCGATTCCCACCCAATACCTTTTAAAAGTTTTCGAATTTTTGAACTCGGTGAGCTAAAACGCAAGTGTATAGTTTTTCACTTTTCTGTTAATTACAAAGAAATGGCATGGTCGATTATTGTGCAGAACTAATCAACACGAATCCTTATTAAAGCCGGCCACAGACGTAACTGTATACTTGCGCAACCTGCGACTTGCGCATGTATTCTGTAGCGTCTGTGGAGTGTTTTTTGCGCAACTTGACAGACTGGTGCAAGCGAGTAGGCATGAGCACTTTTTCATTATTTTAATTGCGCAATCATTCAAGTCGGCAAGTTCATTCGTTGGCCGCGTGTGGCAGCACATGTCCCGTTTTTATTTTACTTTGTAGCGAATTCATAATACAAGTTTATGAAGTTATCGACAATTAAAAGTTATTAAATTAGCGTCTGAACACTTTGAATTCTCTTCTGATACTGTAAATACATAAATTACTAAAAAAGATATATTTTTAGGTTATGTTTTGACATTTATTATTTGACATTTGTGATATGCTTGCGCAAGTACTTGAACATAAACTTGAACCGTCTGTGGGCGCTGTGAAAATACGCCTGGTTGCGCATTCATTCAGTTGCGCAAGTATACAGTTACGTCTGTGGCCGGCTTAAAATGCATCGAATACCTTCTATATTTTTTATCGGACCAGTCGCTTACGAGAAAACGTGGACGAATTATTGAATATTGGCTCACATACACGTTCTTTTTTCAATTTTGGTCATTGGTATTATTATTTCAAAATTTATTTTTTTGAATTTCGTATGTCTTTAATATTTTAGGATCTTTGTTTAGGGTATGAACTCTATCGATATATTAAATATCATTAAAAACGCAAAAAAATTTAACGTTTTGTGGGAGTTAGACAGGCAGTGACATAAGAATAAAAAAGCGAGTAAGCAAAAACAAAAGCTAAACGATAGACAAAAAATTATTTACTAGTGGTGCATGGCATCCTAGCAAATTGCTGAAACTTTCCGTACCATAATTAAACAAATATATGCACTGAGTTGCCCAATCAGCTTTGACTTTCTCATCTACCAACGAGAGCGTCGGACTGAAGTGACGCGCCAACTAACTGAGCTCGCTGTTATGAGCGAATACCTAGAATCTAGGTGCGATTTTTTGCACTTTTTGCTTGTATCTTTGGAACGACTGGACCTGCCTATACCAAAAACTAATCAGTACACCTCCCCATCATTATGAATCGAATGTTTTTTGAACCATTCAAATCGGTCGATATGTGCGCCCGAAATCGTGGACAAAAAATTGTATCCAAGCATACACACATACATACTACGTACACACACACCCATATATACATTTTTTCTGAGGTATGCCAAAATGTTAAGAAAGTCTGAGACGTAAAGATATGTAAAAATTTTCATTTTCGATATTTTTCGATTACTATAACTTACCCTACGGAAAGTTAAAAATGTTCAAAAATGAACTATCAAAACGTTTTTCATCTCTGAATATTTTTTCATCCACGACCAAGCAATATTTTTATTTTGTAAACTAATATTAATCGTGATATGTTTTTTCATGCTAGGTTAAAATTTGGTTTCAAAACAGAAGAGCTCGAGCCCGTAGAGAACCCAGAAACAATACAGTGAGCAGCACTACTTCTCTTGCAGAACATGGATCAACCTCTTTTAATTATCCACAAGCTTCCATCATCAACTTTCCTTCAGGACGAAGTGAAAAATTCAAGAAAACCTTTCATAGTGATTCATAATATATAAAATCAGTGGTACTTATATTAATTATATTATAATTTATGTATATAGAAAAAATATATTTATAGCATCAAATAATGGTTTGCAATATTAGTTTTACTCCGATTATATTTTGTTAGCTATGGCAATCCTCCAATTCAATATGATAACACGCTGAGATACCTCCTAGCCACCGCTAAAGAAGTTTTATTCCAAAAAATGGACCAAATAAATACAAAATTTGAAATAAACGACTCTTACCGCTTGGGTGTAGGTATCATTACTACGAAATGTGAATATGCAAATACTACGAAATGTGATTAAAAATTGTCTAAAACATTTGGGAGGAGTATGGCTACTAATACCATTTACACACCATTTAGTTAGTTTATCAGTTATATTGAAATATAAATTGTTATTATTACTGTTTGGCCATCCTAACCTCTAGGCAATACCCGACTGATGAGATTCAATACATATACACCTATATTCCAATAATAATAGATCAAATATACCTAAACCTACTTATTTCAACAACTAGTCTAATTACAAGTTTATTTACTTTTCACCTTCACTATTCACATCAGATTGCTCTTCCTCCAAGTCCGATACATCACTCTTTTCAGAACCATGTCTCTCTCTGATCTAAACCACAAATGCATTCTGCTTGGATTTATTATTGTTTTTATTGGAATATACGTTACTTGAAACCATTCTACATTTTCGATGGCATATCAGTCGTGGCACAACACTTTCTTGACTAGGTACGGATACGGTTTCTTATACATCGGTAATAATTTTTTGTCCATACCAATAATCGAGTCTACTTTGGTTATCATTAGCATATATCCTACCTTGTATTTTGCTGCCTCCTTGCTGCGCTTGTCATATCTCTACCTCTTCCACTTGATTTATGCTGCTGAAACAATAATGCTTCGTCAAGGCCTTTGTAGTCATTTTCACACCCTCATCTTCTAGCTGTTCGTGCATTGATCTTGATACCTCTT
>NW_020536999.1:70426131-70463979 GCF_003426905.1 Ctenocephalides felis | reverse complement strand
GGCGCATGGCATTGTGCCCGAAGACAAATTGTACAATTGTACAAATTGTAAATCCATACCGTGATTAAATATTCAAAACACAAAAATAATCAAAAATCAATAAAAATGTATTAATGTTAAACAACAATTGTTTTAAATTGTTTCAAATTTCGAAAACGGCAGTACCTGATTTTGCCAAAAACTAATCAGCATGTCTTCCCATCATTAGGAATCAATTTTTTGAATCATTCAAATCGGTTGCTCGGTGGTCCGAAAATCGTGGATGAAAAATTGTATCTGAACATACATCCAATTATATATTATATATTACATTTTTTTGCGCTTACCATAACTTACTTTACGGGATGTTAATAAGTCGATAAATTGCTTATATCAAAAAGTACTATCAACTTGCCTTATCTTCAGTTTGATAGTTTAATAGTTTATTTTATTATTTTATTTTAAATAATATATTGTGTATTGTTCAGGATTTGACTGTTAAGAACAACGCCAATTCAAAAGTGACAAACTTTACGATAGATTATATATTGAATAAGGCTGAAAGTCGAATTCAAAGTGAAAAAGAAGACCAAGATAAAGAAAAAGATAATTTATCTGAAGACAATAACACGTTGCAATTTCATTGGTTATCCTGCACGAGGTATCATCCGCCGAAGCTGTCAAGTAAGTAAGATTTGTAATATCGTAGCATTCTGCTGTATTTCCTCATCCTTAACCTTTTGTGGTACTAAATGTTATTTCTGCTAATAATATAAAAATTATCTTAACAAATAGTTAAGCAGGAAACCTAGCTTAAAAACCGTTCTGATTGTCTGCTAGGTGGGTCAACTACTGCATCCATTCTTTGGCAAATTATTATTTTTTTAAATTTTACCCGCTGGATCCAGCATGCATATCGAACGCTAGGATTATGGTTTATCTGGTGGTTGTCTTCCTTTGGAAAGACGCACTAATCTTTGCTGTTTATATTTTCGTGGAAAAATCATTTCTTCTAGACATGTATTATAGGCATTAAGAAGTTGTTGTTTTTAGGGCGTTATTAGGAATTCCATCTAATCCTGGTGCCTTACTATTTCCAACCAGATAACAAGATTCCATCAGTTCTTGCAATGTTATTCGTGGAATATCGATTAGGGGTACATATGTTACCTGGCAGTTTAAATTAGGTTGTCGTGGAAACATAGTTGTTACTATTCTATTCAATAGTAGTGGGCAAGTTGATGAAGGCATTGGCTGGCTTTTAAGGCGAGACATTACAATCTTATAAGGCCTTTCCCATGGGTTTTCCTCGACTACATCCAGAAGTCCTTTTCATTACCTAACTTTACTATCTTTGATAGCTTTATTTAGTTGCCGGCGTGCCTGTTCGTATTCCACTACCAGTTGTGCAGAGTTTGTGAGACTATAAACTCGTTGAGAGATCATTCTTTTCATGTGGCATTCTTTACGAAGAGAGCTGATTTCTCCATTCCACCAGTGCACAGATTGCCCTTGATTTATGCCATGCTTACGAGTCATGCTGACATCACAGGCTTCGGTTATTCTCTCCATAAGCTCTTTAGTATGCTCTTCAGCGTTTTCTGAAATAATGGGTTTACAATTTAAGGCTACTCTCATGGCGCTTTCATCAGAAAATTTTATTTTCTACCCAATGACTTTAGATATCTTTACATGTCTTCAAATGTTTCTATTCGTTAATATTTCCCAGATGATTGCATTGCGGTCACTAGCATTGTGATATCTAATACTTTCCAAATGCAATTTTCTCTGACGTGGATATTGCTAACAAAAGTAAGGTCTATTATTCGGCTTACATTTCCCTTGACAAAGGTTGGTTTATCACCGCTATTTAGTAAAACTACTTAAGTGCAGAAAAGGCTTTTAAAAGGGCTCCACCTCTTGCATTAGTTTTTCTACTACCCCCAGTATACCCTCCATGTTAGGGGTGGTGTTGTTTTGAATCTTCTACTAGACGATCAGAGAAATCAACAAAATCTGGCAAAGCAGAACTAGGTGGAGCGTAAGAGCTGTATAAAGACACTAATGGACAAGTTGATGTTATTTACACTGACTTCAGTAAAGCTTTTAACAAAATTGGTCAAAACATTCTTCTTACTAAATTATCTAAGATTGGTCTTAATTATTCACTTATTTATTTTTTTAATAGTTATCTTCATATTCGTAAACAGTTTGTCTATCTTAATGGATTCTTGAGCAATATTGAAAATATCCGTTCAGGTGTTCCTCAGGGATTCATTCTTGATCCACTATTATTTATTATTTTTATTATTGACATATCTGAAATTATTAGCCTTCATTTATTATTTGCAGATGATCTCAAACTATATCTCAAAATAAATTATATTGATGACTGCTTATTATTACAATCTCAACTTGACTCTTGGTGTGTCTATAATAAATTACATTTAAATATATCAAAGTGCAAAATTCTTAGTTTTTCACATAAGCGTGTTCCAATACATTTTGATTATAAAATCTCTAACACCTGCATTGATAGATGTAATAAAATATCAGAGTTTGGAGTTTTATTTGATTCTGGTTTGTTTTTCACTGATCGTATAGCTGATATTTGTAATAGAACACATAAATATTTAGGTTTGATACTGAGAAATTGCAAATAATTCAATTCAAATAAAGCGCTTCTTTGCATGTGCTATTCTAATGTACGTTCAAATTTAGAATATGGTTCGCTCTTTTGACATCCTCATCAAATCAACAACTCTGATACGATAGAGAAGGTTCTGCGAAAATTTTTGAAATATCTTTATTATAAAACAAATAATATTTACCCTGAATGTGGCTTTGACCACAACATTTCACTGAAAAAATTTGGTATTCCTTCTCTTGCCTCACGTCGATTTATCTGTACAATTATGTTCTTATTTAAACTGCTATAGACTGTCCTCTTATTCTTAACCGTTCATAATTATTTTTCAATTATCCTACTCCTAAATCCAATTCATTCTTAAATTCGCCTTTTCTACTTATATCCTCTAACTTTAACTTAATTAGAAATGAAATAGATATTCACCTACACACACTTCACCTAATAAAATAATCTCCATCTGCACAAGTTAACCTTTTTATCTTCTATTCAAATATCTCATTATTTTAACTTATTCTGTAAATAAATTATTATTATGAAAAATAATTGTATTTTTGAGTCCTCTTCAGGGCCGGATTTAGAAATTTGGCGCCCCGGGGCACTGACAAAAATGCCGCCCCATTCCTGAAATATTACGAACTTTCGAACTTTTTTTAAAGCAATCGCGCTGCTTCAGCTGCTTAGGGATAAAATATAGAAGCGCGTAAGCGCCGCGTCGCAGTCTAACGGATAAACAATGTTACAGAACGCATATAAATGTAAACAAAATTATACTTTTAATTATATCTTTAAAATATCTGATAATTTATTGTGCATATGTCTTACGATCACTTTTGTCCGCCAAATGTTTCTTTTTAACTTCCCGTAGGGAAAGTTATAGTAATCGCAAAAAAAATCGAAAATAAATTTTTTTATATATCTTTACGTTTCAGAGGTTTCTGAACATTTTGGCATACCTTAGAAAAAATGGATGTATGTGTGTGTGTGTGTGCGTGTATGTATGTATGTGCGGATACAAATTTTCGTCGACGATTTCGGGAACACGGATCAACCGATTTGAATAATTCGAGAAGCATTCGATTCGTATTGATAAGGAGACGTACTGATTAGTTTTTGGCAAAGGCAGGTCCAGCCGTTCCAAAGATACGGGGCAAAAAGTGCCGAAAACAGTAACTCAGTTTTTAAGAGAACGGAACGTTAGATTTTAACAATTCAAAAAACATTTGACTTGTATTGACAAGATGAAGGATTGATCAAATTTTCATGGGGGCAGGTCTAGCGGTTTCGGAGATCTAACAAAAAAAGTAAAAAAATGAGCCATTTGGGCGGTCAAAAATGATCATTAGACCTATGCACATCAAATTATCAGATATTTTATAGAGATTTTAACAATAAGTATAAATTTTGTTTGCATTCCTATAGGTTTCGTACTAATGTTTATTCGTTAGACGGCGACGCGGCGCTTACGCGCTTTGACATTTTGTCTCTATGCAGTTCAAGCAGTACGATTGCTTTGAAAAAAAGTTCAGATCTTCCAAAATATGCCAAAATAAAGAAAACATTATTTTTTCCAAAAAAAACTAAAAAAAAAAAAAAAAAAATTTTCAAAAAAAGTAATTTTTTGTCAAATTTATAGTTTCTCAAAAATCTAATTTTTTCGAAGTAAATTTTTTTCAAAAATGTTAATCGTTTTTAAAATATAATAATTTTTGGTACGGGAAGTTTCAGCAATTTGCCTTAAGGCACGATGCCTTAATTGCCTTAAGACAGAATTCCACTTACAGCTAGTTCAAATTTTTTTATTGGATCATCGAAAACGCAGTTATTTATTCTGTAATTTTTTTTGAATGATATAAGGTAAAAGACCCAGTTATTGACCTTGGCCCAGTTTCTGACCTTTTCAACTTTTTTTGGAATAAATTAAAAGACTATACATTTAATGTGAAAATAATTTTTTTCTTAATTGACAGTAATTTATTCTATGCCTCATTAATGTCAATTAAAAAAATATAAAAAATATTAACTAAATAAAAAAAAATTTTTAAACCAAAAGTGACTGTGGAAGCCATTTTTTAGATTTAGTCTAAACAGTTTATGTAAGGAGCTTCGACAATTGAGTTCGTGCACTAATTATGATGTAAGTACGAAAATCTAACTAAAAATATACAAATAAGTCAATAATTAATTAAAATTTATTTTAAAATATTTATAAAACATATTAAATTTAGTTTTATTACTGAAATTTGAGGGTCAATAACTAGGCTCAATTTTAAGTGTATGTCACAGTTGTTGACCCTGCAATTCTAACCTTTTAAAGCTAGGTTATTGGTCACATGTTTTTAGTCACTTGTTCATTAAATGTAAAAATAATAATATTTATTGTTATCTTATATTTTTTTTTTACTATTTTCGTAGTAAAGTGATAAATTTACATTTAATATTCATTGTATAAATGAAAGATTGTATTTAAATCTTGTAAATACATCTTTTAAGTGATAAAATTATTAATAAAAAAATGTCAGTTTTATCAACGCTTAAATTATGACTGTTTTAGTTTACTAATATTTTTATTATTATACAATTATACAATTACAATTAATTAAATGAAAATTAGAAGAAGAAAAAGAATTGAAAAAAGCTGAAAGGTCCAAACAAAGCCATCAAGGAGGCAGAAAAATAATTAAAAAAGAAAAACTTGAAGAAAAAAAGAAACAAAAAGCTCCTAAAATAAAAAAAAAGTCCAAGTAATTTAAATAATTAATTTAATTTTTTTGTTTGTGTAATATGTTATAACAAGACTTGAACTATTTATACGTTAAATTTTAACAAACTGTATATTTTTAGAATAAATATTTAATTTATTTATTTTAATAATAATTTCAGTTTATTTAAAATTAGTAAGCACTTCATAACCTAATCATGATTAAATTTGAGGGTCAGAAATTGGGCTACGGTCAGGGTCAGAAACTGCCACACGAAGAATTCTGAGGGTCAGAAACTGGAGCTCTTAATGTCAATTTTTAAAACGTCAATTTAAAATATAAATTTAGTTCAAATAATTTTTTTTATGCACATTACTTTATTTTAAAAATCCTAAACTAATAGATAAAATTATAATTTTCTTCATTGAGTTAAGTTTTATATTAATTATTATAGTTTAACCTCCACCGTCACTCTAAAAAGGTCAGAAACTGGGCCCCTTACCTTATTGGACATTTTTTATTCTCAAAAACTGAATTATCATTTTTGGCATTTTGGCCGTATCTTCAGAACAGTTGGACCTGCCTTAGCCAATAACTTGGCAATCAGCATGTCTTCTTATCAATAGGAATTCAATCATTTAAATCGGTTAATCCCGTGTTCTCGAAATCGACTTGAATAATTAAAAAAATATTAGATTTGTATTGATGGGGAGACGTGCTGATTAGCTTTTGGTACAGGCAATTACGAAAAATGGTAATTGAGTTTCGATATTTCTTCTCTGAAACAGCTACGCAATGGGAATGCTTTGCAAAAATTTCATAATTTTCGAAAAATTTCAAAATGCAAAAAGTCTTTTTTTCATTTTTCAAAAAAATTTGAAGCTCTTTATAACATGTAATTTTCAGTACGGGATGTTTCAGCAATTTGTCTTAAGGCACAATGCTATGAGTTACTAGTTTAAATTTTTTTCGACGCTATAAGCTTGGAAGTGCACAAATTCGTCATTTTAAGAGGACTCGAGAACTGAAGAACATATTTTTCACTTAAACTTTCAGCTTGTTTACGGATCTTTATTAGTTTATTATTTATCATTATTAGTGAAATTGCCAAATTTGATAACTTATTAACCAATTGATAATTTACGTTCGGAGAGGGAGGCAAGGCAAAATAATAAATTTTAGTAATCGGTTATTTGAATCCAAATTTTGCATTGGAATCGTATTATGTTTTGTTAATTATATTTCTTGAAATAAAAAATGTAGTTAAAAAAAGTTGATTATATTGTATAGAATTTTTTTCTCACTATCCAAATTTTGCCGCTCCCCAAAATTTGCCGCCCTGGGCAGTAGCCCCAATTGCCCCTACTGTAAATCCAGCACTGGTCCTCTTGGAAGTAATCTAAATAAATAAATGTTTGGAATCTAATGATGCTGCTACAAATCGAGCGTTGCTATTTTTAACGGCGTTATGGAAACAAATCATGCCGTAGGACCAAATAACAGCTTTGGTGGTACTGTCCGTTTCTCATGGCCTATAAGTTCGTTGTTTGTAAGGTTCTGATAAAAGGGCAATATCAATTTTCATTTCTCTTACTGTCTGAATAAGCAAATTGTGTGCAGCCTCACAATGATTTATGTTTAGCTGCATTATCTTTCTGTTTTGAAATTTCCGAAGGAGCAGTTCACGCTTTCATCAAAAAATCCAAATCGCGAATTTTACGTTTTCTCGACGTTTCACGCCATTCGCCAAGGTGCGAAAAACAATTTTCATAATACACTACCATTGTTGATACTTCGCTGTCCATCCTACAGCAGGCAACGATGGACGGTAGTGTGGAGATTTTTACCCACTAAAAATACACTCTTCTCCCCTCTCCTCACTGATAGTACGGAGAGGACTGGATTGGAACCGCGTTAGCATGACATCAATCCAGTCCGTGCTGCTCCTTGCGACGCCTGCTTCCGAGTACTGACTTGTTGGCTAAATTATATAGATTGATATAAAGTTAAAAAAACTTCACATAGTTTGCTATTAAATTAAAACTTAAAGAAATGATTTACTGGTTCCTTTCGCCGGTTTTATCTTTCCAAAGGTGCTGTGCATAAGTGCAGCTACAACTGACCAGTTACATCTTGTTTCATCATGTAGGTCACAAGTCTTGAGGGGTTGGCGTTGTTTCGATAGTCCTTCCACCAAGCACATTCAAAGAACGTGTGCTCAGCGTCGATTTTATCTGGACAGTATTTGCACATTGGCGTGCTATGCAAGCCCATTTTACAAATATAGGCATTAAACTGTCCATGTTCTGTCAGTAGCTGGGTCAGAACGAAAATTTGTGTCCTCGTATTGTTGAGAGACCCAGACGCTAATATCCGGGATCAGGCGCGCCGATCATTTGCCCGTCTCACCTGACGTCCACCGATTCTCGGCCTTATTTTTTTGGAATTGTCGCCACCTATTTTAGCGTCATAGATTTTTACTCTCTCGAATGCTAGCAAGTCTATTGGAGTAGCTACTGCAAAATTATGCTCTAGGCCTAGGGCGTTTAAAATATCCTCCCAATTTGCACTGTTGAAGGCGTTTTTAACGTCGAATGTAAGGATGAGACACACCTTACGAGCTTTAAAACTACACCGTTTAGGAGAATATCTAGACATTTCAGGGATTCAGTCTTGATCACTGAGGCTGGGATGCCATCAGGATCTGGTGCTTTTCTGACTTTATGGTTTTTATCGCTTCTTGTAGTTCCTTGACAGTGAAGGTTGTAGTTTTACTGTTTTCCAGGTATTGTATCTTTTCCGTGGCGGGGGTTTAGGGAGTAGTTTTGCTACGATGCTATTTATCAAAGCAGGTGATTTTGGTGCTTCTGGTAAAGCTCTACCAAGTCGTTTTGTAACAATTTGCTAGATTTTGCCCCAGAATCTTTGTCGAGATCGTTGCAAATCTCTTTCCACAATACGGCTTTAGCTAATTGTATGACTTTATTCAGAATCTTCTTTGCTTGTTTGAACACGTTTGTATACATATCTTGGTAGGGAAAACGTTTCGCAGTTCTTGTAGCGCGGCGACGTAGTACGTGGCATATTTTTCGTAGTTCTGCTATCTCTGATGACCACCAATATGCTGAGTGATAAGTGGAGTGACCAACGTAAAGTCGAGGACAGATTCCTGATATCCCTGTCTTCTAAAAGTTGTAATACTCTCAGTATTTAGCACAGTAAGATCCAATCTTGCTGCAAAGACTGCCACGTCATTTCTTCTGTTGCTTGATCTGTCTATGTCTTCGCAGTATATTTCGCGCGCTATTCAGATTACCTTGTAAAATTTGCATCATATCTGCTCTCTCGCGACTTCGGTAAGTGCTACACGGAATGCCTTACAGGTCCCGGATCTAACAACATGGCTCCTGCTGTTCCGGTCTTCTTTATATACTGTACATAGGAAGCATTTTGTCTTTTTCGTGCAGTATACAGACTTGTGATTTTCTCCGCCGCATTTGTAGCAACTCTTGCTTCTGTCTGGTTCCCCGCATTTATGCGTTTGGTGTCCAAAGCCGAGGCATCTAAAACAGCAAGCCACTTTAACAACTGGAAGAATGCGACAGTTAACCCACACAGTTCTTATGCAAGCCCTGTTTAGGGCTTTGATTGCATTGGTCTCATTTATCTCACAAAGGCTGCTCGTTGTCGTCTTGATGTGACTTCAGTCAAGTTCACTCGTCGAATTTCTAGTTTTGTCGTAAAGTCCCGATTGAGTGCTTTGCGATAGTCGTTTTCGGTAAAAACACTATCAAGGTCAAGAATCTCTATCGTCGTCAGCGGCGTCAGTGTTTTTTACTGTTTCTATGTTTTCAGTTGCTGGCGGCTGCAAAGGCTAAACTGTCTTCGGATTTGAGTCTCATTTTCAGTAATATACCTCCATATCTTGTGTGTTTGATGGACTTTATGTCCACGCCAGTCTCTGTTGGGTTTACTTTCTCCTTGATCTCCTTAAGAAGATCAGCGTACGTTCGTCCTTCAGCTGGTTGAACCAAAACAGCCCTGGTTCTATGTTTCCTTCTGGTTATCATACGATGGTTGTTTCTGTATTATTATTTGATTCGACTTTTTCGGTTTCCGGTTTCTCGGTCTTCTTCAAGGTTACTTTCGGATCCCGTGCTTTTTTCTTCTTCGAACTTTGTCGAGTCACTTCCGGTGAGTTATTTTTTACAGCTGATTTTTTAGGCGGATGTGCTTGCGCGTCAGAGGCGGGGCTTAGTGAAGATATCAGCCTTTTGTTTGTGTTTTGCTGCTGGGTCTAAGGGGTTGATGTCTGAATTACACCCGGCTGGTTTGTGTTGTTTGCACTGTCATTGTGACAGCTTTGGGGGTTGCCGTATATTCTTTCAATGTCAGACTATATGCTGTATCAATCAACCTGATTAGCTCCTTTATTCTGCTATGAACATGTTCTTATCTTTGATATACTCCGCTAGCTTGTCAATTTTGGAGCCAAGTCTTTCGATCGGCGTTTGACGACATCTAGTCAATGGTGCAGAGTTTACTTTGTCACGGTGAAGATTACCGGGAACCTCCTCGACGTCTATAAATACGTCACCTGCCTCTTGTTAACTTCCCTTAGGGTAGTTATAGTAATGGGCCAAAAATTTAAAATAAATGTTTTGCATTTCTCCACGTTCTGAAGGTTTATGAACGTTTTGGCATACTTCAGAAATAATGGATGTGTGTGTGTGTTTTGTGAATCAGCATTTTTTCGTTCACGTTTGCGGGCGCACGGATCAACCGATTTGAATGGTTTAAAAAGCATTTGTTTCCTATTGATAGGAAGATGTGCTGATTAGTTTTTGGCAAAGGTAGGTCGAGTTGTTACGGAGATAAAGAGCAAAGAGTGCAGAAAATAGAAATCGAGTTTTTCAATGAACGGAGCATCTAATCTGGTTGATCTATAAACATTCAATTTATAATGATTGGGAAAAGTGGTGATTAGTTTTTGGCAAAGGCAGGTCTAGCCATTTTGAAGATACCGAGCTAAATGTACAAAAAATGGCAATAAACATCCGATTTGAATAATTCAAAAAACTTTTTGCTTGTGTTGACGAAACAATTGCTTTTGGGGAAAAAAATTTATTTCATTTTTTTTCAAAATTTTTTTTTGTATATCAAAAATAATTCAATTTTTATTTTCAATTCTGGTGAAGATTTTAAAGCTAACTTATACATTTTAAATGAATAATTTTAATTTAAATTTTATAATTATCTATTTGCAAACATTTAATATTTCTCGAACATTTTGTTACGGCACGGAAAGTTCCAGCAATTTGCCTTAGGGCACGATGCCATACACTACCAGTTTTTTTTGGTTTTGATAGTCGTTCATGCTGTTTAAACAGACCTCCAAAGCAAAAGGTCGTCTCCGAACGCGGGAAGTGGGTGCGGCACGTTGATGCCGGGAGTTTCCACGCACGGTGCGCTGTAGGGATCATCCACACATCTCGTTCAAGCAGTGTCTCCTAATCCGCCTACGTACGTGACTCTACGTCTAGCCAAAAGAAGAGTTTTTTATTTTTTCCGGGATACGCGTACGGTGGCTATTACTCCTCAGCTTTGGTGCCTAATTAAATCCGCAAGGGCTATTTTATTTTGCTCCAATCCGCCACTTTTACGATCGGTTAGGAACACCCCTATCCGCCACTTGCGGACCCGCCCGCTAGGAGTTTGGCTTCTCCCGACGGGATATGTGTGTGTGTGTGAACAGATTTTTTGCCGTAAATCGACGTTTTCTCAAAAACGGCTGAACCGATTTCAAAAAGTTAAAAGCCATTCGATGTATCTCGATGAGGACTATCGTTTGTCAGTTTTGCGCTACGATCGGCCGAATCGATTCTTCATGGATAGCAGAAAAGTGAAAAAAAAAAATTGTCCACGTTTTAGGCCGCAATTCTGAATCGATATTAAAAATTCAAAAACCATTTGAAAGATATTAGTTGGAAATCGACCTAATTAGTTTTTGGTAAAGATCGGCTGAGCTGTTTCCTTGTAATAAAGTGTTAAAAAAAAATTTCGACGATTTTCACGATTTTTTTTGACGGTAGATACCATAGATTTATAGATCATAATAAAATATTACACCTCCGTACAACTCGTTTAACTTTAAAAATTTGTCAAAGTTTGCAAAAATTGGTATCGTTTTTTTGGCATTAGTCAAAATTAGACCTTTTATCGACGTTTTCCAAAAACAGCTAAACATTTCAGAAATTTAAAAGCCATTTGATGTATCTCAATGAGGATTATCGTTTGTCAGTTTTGTACGACGATCTGCCGAGACGTTTCTTTGTAATTTTAAAAAAGTGTTAAATTTTTCGTCCACATTTAAGCTCATACTACTTAATCGATTTAAAAAAATCAAAAACTGTTCGAAAAGATATTAGTTGGGAATGACACTGATTAGTTTTAGGTGAAAATCTACCGAGCCGATTTTTATGGTACTTTTTTTGACGATATATATCACGGTCTTATAGAACTTACTGAAATATTACGACCTTACGATAAGTAGTTTAATTTTAAATATTTTGTCCGAATTTCAGAAAATGAGTAAATTTTTCGACGTTTGTTAAAACTAAAATTAGATGACTTACTTGATATAACGATAGAGTACTTGGTCTTAATAAACATACTAATCCATTAAAGTCCTACGGAAACTGGTCCAATTATAAAAGTAGTTGATTTTTGAAAATTTGCTTTTAGAAAATGCTCCGAGTTAACGTGTTCGTTCGTTTTCAATTATGTGGAATAACTCGGAATACTTCTAATCACTCATAAATTAAATAATTTTGTATTGATTAAGTCGATTATTCACACATATCGGGAAGCTCATGTAACTTTCCTCAAGGCAAAATTCTAATATCAACTAGTTTTTAAATATATATATATATATATATATATATATATATATATATAAATATATAAATATACTTTTACAAAATCAGGACCACATAGAAGTATGCCAGTGCGCAGGACCCCCGGACGGTTGCCCCGAATACCATTCAGCCCCACACAACTACGAACCCTGGAGAGGGCATTTGCGGAGGCGCCGTACCTTTCCAGTCACCAGGCAGGAGCACTAGCGAGGACACTTCAACTCACAGACACTCGGGTGAGATAGTTTATTCATAAGATTTATGTAATATTTTGTATAACTTTATAACTGGTGAGTATCAGTTTCTCCAATCAGCTATTTTGTTGGTATCAGTTTCTCCAATCAAATTGCTAAATACTTTTTGATTTAGGTAACTATATTCAAAATTAAATAAAATCAAAATAACAAATAAATAAATCAACTAAGTGTAAGTGGCATTTTGCCATGAGACAAATTGCATGAACTTTTCGATATGTGTATCTGACTTAATCAACCGAAATTGAGATTTAGCTATTTATATAAATTTTTTGTCTGTTTATTACAAAAAATATAGTTTTTGTGTTCATCAATAACTAAATATTGCGATCTCCAATTGAAATTCAAGAAAATACTAGCATAATTATTACGATCATGTGCGTAGTCCTTGATATTATTTAATCATTTAAATTACCTGTATTATTTTTTACTCTACTAGAGTAGTTTTATAGACTGTTCGTTAGGTGACACAGATATGAAGAATCGTTTTATATAATTATTAATTAGTTTTTGTGAACAATACACAAATCCATTAACTTGAGATAACAATATTTTGCGAAAACTGTTACAAAAAAGAACTTTTTATAATTTCAAAAAAAATGGCTTGGTCTAATCCCTGCTCGTTCTTGTCGAGTTTAATGGCTTTTAGGTTTATGACATCTGTTCAGTGGTTTTTGAGAAAATCAAAATTAAAATTTTGACTCATCACATTACAATATCATATTTTTTTCAAACGTTGATAAATTTTTAAAACTGATCACTTGTCGTAGGGCCGTAAATTATAGTATATTTAGTATGATTACGCTCCTGTCATCAAATAAATATTCTTTAAAATTGTCCGAAAATTATTTTTTCAATATTTTATTACGAAGAAACGGCCTGGCTGATTTTTACCAAAAACTAATCAACGCGATTCCCACCCAATACCTTTTAAAAGTTTTTGAATTTTTGAACTTGGTGAGCTAAAACGCAAGTGTATAACTTTTCACTTTTCTGCTAATTACTAAGAAATGGCATGGTCGATTATTGTGCAGAACTAATCAACACGAATTTTTATTAAAATGTATCGAATAGCTTCTATATTTTCTTATCGGACCAGTCGCTTACGAGAAAACGTGGACGAATTATTGAATATCGGCTCACATACACGTTCTTTTTTCAAATTTGGTCTCAGTCATTGGTATTATTATTTCAAAATTAATTTTTTTAAATTTCGTATGCCTGTAATATTTTAGGATCTCCGTTTAGGGTATGAACTCTATCGATATATTAAATATCATTAAAAACGCAAAAAAATTTAACGTTTTGTGGGAGTTAGACAGGCAGTGACATAAGAATAAAAAAGCGAGTAAGCAAAAACAAAAGCTAAACGATAGACAAAAAATTATTCACTAGTGGTGCATGGCATCCTAGCAAATTGCTGAAACTTTCCGTACCATAATTAAACAAATATATGCACTCTACGACTCTATATCTACCAACGAGAGCGTCGAAGACTGAAGTGACGCGCTAACTAACTGAGCTCGCTGTTATGAGCGAATGCCTAGAATCTAGATGCGAATTTTTGCACTTTTTGCCCCATCAATATGAATCGAATGTTTTTTGAATCATTCAAATCGGTCGATATGTGCGCCCGAAATCGTGCACAAAAAATTGTATCCAAGCATACACACATACATACTAAGTACATACACACCTATATATACATTTCTTCTGAGGTATGCCAAAATGTTAAGAAAGTCTGAAACGTAAAGATATGTAAAAATTTTCATTTTCAATATTTTGCGATTACTATAACTTACCCTACAGAAAGTTAATAAATGGATGTACGTTATCAAAACGTTTTTCATCTCTGAATATTTTTTTATCCACCACCAAGCAAGATTTTTATTTTGTAAACTAATATTAATGGTGATATGTTTTTCATTTTAGGTTAAAATTTGGTTTCAAAACAGAAGAGCTCGAGCCCGTAGAGAACCCAAAAACAATACAGTGAGCAGCACTACTTCTCTCGCAGAACATGGATCAACCTCTTTTAATTATCCACAAGCTTCTATCATCAATTTTCCTTCAGGACGAAGTGAAAAATTCAAGAAAACCTTTCATAGTGATTCATAATATATAAAATCAGTGGTAATTATATTAATTATATTATAAATTATGTATATAGAAAAAATATATTTATAGCATCAAATAATGGTTTGCAATATTAGTTTTACTCCGATTATATTTTGTTAGCTATGGCAATCCTCCAATTCAATATGATAACACGCCTCCTAGCCGCCGCTAAAGAAGTTTTATTCTAAAAAATGGACCAAATTAATACAAAATTTGAAGTAGACGATTACCGCTTGGGTGTAGTATCATTACTACGAAATGTGAATATGCGAATACTACGAAATGTGATTAAAAATTGGCTAAGACATTTGGGAGGAGTATGGCAACTAATACCATTTACACACCATTTAGTTAGTTTATCAGTTATATTGAAATATAAATTTCAAATATTACTGTTTGGCTATCCTAACCTCTCGGCAATACCCGACTGATGAGATTCAATACATATACACCTATATTCCAATAATAATAATCAAATATACCTAAACTTACTTATTTCAACAACTAGTCTAATTACAAGTTTATTAACTTTTCACCTTCACTATTCACATCAGATTGCTCTTCCTCCAAGTCCGATACATCACTCTTTTCAGAACCGTGTCTCTCTGTGATCTAAACCACAAATGCATTCTGCTTGGATCTATTATTGTTTTTATTGGAATATACGTTACTTGAAACCATTCTACATTTTCGATGGCATATCAGTCGTGGACAGCACAACACTTTCTTGACTAGGTACGGATACGGTTTCTTATACATGGGTAATAATTTTTTGTCCATACCAATAATCGAGTCTACTTTGGTTATCATTAGCATATCTCCTACCTTGTATTTTGCCGTCTCCTTGCTGCGCTTGTCATATCTCTACCTCTTCCAGTTCATTCATGCTGCTGAAACAATAATGCTTCGTCAAGGCCTTTGTAGTCATTTTCACACCCTCATCTTCTAGCTGTTCGTGCATTGATCTTGATACCTCTTATACCATCGATGTTAACACTCAAAACAATATCATTTTTTTTGAACTTCTTATACTACTAATCTAGCAAACAGCTGATGTTGCTTAGCTGTTTTGCTAGATTACTAGTTGCTCATGTTACGAAATGCGTGCATTCACATGCCGCAGCCTTGCCGCCATGCAATGTTCCAGGTTCCAGCTCATGATCATAATTTGACGGTATAGTGAATATCGTAACAAACTTTTCCTTTATATGTAGAGCTAATTTCAAACTGTTACAATCACTCGCCACTTATAAAAACGATTAGAAAAACATTTTTCTAGATTTTTTCTAGTAAACACTTTTAAATCTATCGATACAGAAATGTATACACATATTAAAAACATTTTTTAACTATATTTATTAACTTCCCGAAGAAGAAGTTTATGTTTTCATCAAAAAATCCTATTCGCTAATTTTATGTTTTCTCGACGTTTCAAGCCATTCTGAATTGAATGAGACCAAATTTGGAAAAGTATGTGTGTGTGTGTGTAAACAGATTTTTTGCCGTCAATCGACGTTTTCTCAAAAACGGTTCGACCGATTTCAAAAATTTAAAAGTAATTCGATGAGGACTAGCGATTCAGAGTTTTGTGTGATGATCGGCCAAGCCGTTTCTTTGTAAATCGCAAAAAAGTGGAAAATTTTTCGTCCACGTTTTAGCCCGCAATTCTTAATCGATTTTGAAAATTCTAAAACCGTTCGAAAGATATTGGTTAGGAATCGTGCTGATTAGTTTTTGGTAAAGATCGGCGGGGCCGTTTTCTTGTAATAAAGTTTTTTTACAAAAAAATCAACGATTTTTATGATTATTTTTTTGACGGTAGATATCATAGCCTTCTAGATCATACTAAAATATTACGGCCCTACGACAACTCGTTTAGCTTTACAAATTCATCAAAGTTTGCAAAAATTAGTATCGTTCTTTTGGCATTTGTCAAAATTAGACCTTTGATCGACGTTTTCTCAGAAACGCCTGCACCGATTTCAGAAATTTAAAAGCCAGTTGATGTATCTCAATGATTACTATCGTTTGTCAGTTATGTGAGACTATCTGCCTAAGCGTTTCTTTGTAATTTGAAAAAAAGTGTTGAACTTTTCATCCACATTTAAGCTCAAACTACCGAATCGATTTTAAAAAATCAAAAACTGTTGGGAATGATGGGCCAACTAATGTTGGGATTAGTTGGGAATGATATTGATTAGTTTTATGTGAAAATATACCAAGCCGTTTTCTTGTAATCAACTGTTGAAAAAAAAAATTCAAGCGGATTTTTATGGAACTTTTTTTGGCGATATATATCATGGCTTTATAGAACTTACTGAAATATTATTGCCTTACGACAAATAGCTTAATTTTAAAACATTCATCAAAGTTTAAGAAAACGAGTAGTTTTTTGATGTTTGTTAACATTAAAATTAGACGATTTACTTGGTATAACTATAGAGTACTTGGTTTTAATGAACATACTAAACCATTAAAGTCCTATGGAAACTGGTTCAATTATAAAAATGGTTGATTTTTGAAAATTTGCTATTAGAAAATACTCCAAGTTAACGTGTTCGTTCGTTTTCAATTATGTGTAGTAAACCCACTCAGAATACTTCTAATCACTCATAAATTAAATTATTTTTTATTGATTAAGTCGATTAATTACACATATCGGGAAGTTCCTGTAACTTGCCTTATGCCGTAATGAAATATTCGAGAAATATTAAATGATTTCAAATACTGTATAACTTTTATTAAATAATTGAGTTTACTTTTATATTACTTTTTGTTGTTTAGACATTGCCAGGATAAAGCATTAGTTGGTCATTTTTACCCTACCCACATATGCGATTTTATAAAGATTATATAAAACATCTGTGGAATATAACTTAAAATTAACAATGCTTTGTATAAAATATTCAATAACTCATACTAAATAGAGGTCTCGTATACTAAACAACAGTGCTCACAACCAAAAACTAACAGCGAAAAAAATACTTTTGTTGCGGATTTCCAAACTTTGCCGTTTATCTCCAACGACGTCAAGCAAAAATCAAGGTAGTGCCTAGTTATATATATTTTTTCTCTATTAACTATGTTTTCAAAATATCGGTGGTGGACCTTTTAATTTACGGACCTTTGACCACCGCATATCCTATAGAATGGTTGTGTGATAAAAGTATATTAAAAAAAAACAAGTTTTATCAAAATACTATCGGATATAATCAAATAATAAATCATTTGTATATATTTATAACTTTACAGTTAGACGGCGAAAATTTTAACGCTTCTAATTATCAAATCGCTATTATGTGTATTCCATGTCCTTTGCCAATTGTCTTTGTCTTGCCAGAACCTGAAACAAATGTTAATTTATGTATGCATAGATATTATATATATAATATATAATATATATATATATATATATATATATATATATAATATATAAAATTATTTTTCGGGTGGTGCAAAGTATACAGATAAACAGAAAAATACTTTTCATAACAGTAAACTAATATAGTTCGAGAAATTTTTAATTAGTATAATAGTTTCCTTATTATAATCTACTATTTTTACTCATCTCAGGTTTATTGACTACTAGTAACATACTCTTTTAACACTAGAATGACGCAGGTGGGTGGAGTACCTATTTTACCTGATTGAGTTAATTTGACTCAATTGTCAAAAATTCTGTTTTTTATTATAATAAAAATTATTATTAAAAAAACTTTATTTCAAACACTTTTTGCCTTTTGTTTTTTAGTCACCTCTTTAGATATGACCCAATCATTAATTACTTCCAAATCTAAAATATTGTAGAACACGTGAATGGGTCATCTTCGGGAACCTGCTTTGATACTATATTTTTGCGCCATTTCATGCAGTATTTCGACTAAATACTTGGTGTTATTATAAAAGAACTATAGAAGGATATAGTTTTTGAGAAACGTTTTTCAATTTCAATTTGTACATTGCGATGTTTTGAGCTCAAAAATAATTTTTTATTTATTGGTCAGTGTACAGGCTCCCGTTTGATAAAGTTTTGTAGAGTATCAATGTGTCCTTGTTTGCTTTTGCAAATTGTGACAATTCTTTTCTATTTCATCGTATTGTTTAGACCAAAGAAGTTTTGTTGTCGCGTGAAACCCGTATTCCCGTATGACACGACGGTTGTTTTCTGGAATGGCTAGCTTAATTTTGTCGCGGATGTCGGCACTAGATTTTATGATAGTTTTTCAAGTAGTGTGAAATTTTGCTTTACACTAATGTGAGAAAGCTACCTTGCTGTGAGTGAGTTTTGTTTTAACTTGCTAAATTTCCAAATATGATAAACAACATGACAAAATACTACTTCTCTATTATTCGAACGAACGAAATATAGCCCTAATCTCACGAGACTTGTTTCGTCGCTTTTTGGGTCTGGCTAGCCATCTAACACGCCTCAACTTTTGCAAATGAAAGGCTTGTAAAAATATCTATTATAATAGTTTGTCTACTACCTAAATATGGCTTAGTCAGTTTAAATAGAACAAAGTCGCTCAAGAGTATATTTGATCCACTGGCATTATTCTTGCTCCAAAAAGAAAAACCGTTTTGAAAGTACTTGCTTCAAAATTTTATTCCAAATTGTCTTGGTTTATTTGGCATATATATAGTAGAGATAATGAGCACAACTTCAACAAAATATAGTTTGTGACAAATAATTTTACAGCATTAAATGAACAAATTATAACATAAAAGGTTTTTAGCACATTTTTATGAAAAAAAAAAGTAATGTGAGTCGGTGAATTTTAGGAAGTAAGGAAGTAGGAAGGAAAAAAAAAAAACTTTTTGTATACTTTTCATTATTCTATAAAAACCAAAAAAATATATAAAAATGACATAAATTTGTTATGTATATCACATTAGAAGTTCGAATGAGTTAATTTGACCCGTTTCGTCATTCTAGTGCTAGTTATGTAGGAACTACATAAACATATTTATTACGAACAAAATTTCGAAACAACCATTTTCTTTATATAGTACAGAGAAAATGATATATGAGGTAATCACATACTGACATACTAAATTTTAAGAAGAATGTTCAAATTTGGTCTTCTTTGGAACATCAGCATATAACCCATGAGTTCGAAGAGAAAAAAATCATACGTCGTAACCAACCTTAGCCATCAGGCTCACGACAAGAAAAATCGGTTTTATATATAAATATATATATATATATATATATATATATAAAATTCGAAAATTTTATAAAATATTTTTTAGGTATAACTTAGCGACAAATGAATTAAGTGACAATTCGTGTCATCTTTTATTGACAATTCGACGCTCTGCAAAACAGGTTTTTTATAATTTGATATGTAGAGCGTCGAATTTTGAATAAAACTCATTCATTTGTTCGCTAAGTTATATCTAAAAAACATTTTTAAAATTTTTGAAATTTTTCTCATGCTATTTCCATACAAAACTTTGATTGAATTGCGCACTATCTAAATGTTAACATTGAGAGCTTAAACTTTAATTTATTAAAGAATTATTTTTTAATAATTTGGAAGCATTTGAGCCCTTGGGAGCAAAGAAATGCCAAAATGTCCATATTGAGGACCACCCTAATATATATATATATATATATTAATATTGCTGTCTACCTGAGCATCGACTTTGGATTGAAATTTTCCCAAGGTTTGGGTGCAAAGTCACCATTGGAACTGCTGGAGGATGTGCCATCAGGAAAATCGGTAATTCCTCCTGCACCTAAGCCTAAACGAACAACCATCTGTAATATAATAAACAAATTATATTATATATACTAGCTGACTCGGCAAACGTTGTTTTGCTGAGTAATGTATTTCTAAGCATTGTCTAGAGAATATCAATATTTTATTTTAAGTGTGTAAGAATGTGTTGTTTGAATGCTATAGACCTTGAGAAACAAAAACAATGAAACCCCAATTTCTTTTTTCTATATTATATAATTTATATTAACAATGTTCGTTTGTCCATATTTTGTTAATACAATCAAACTAGAAGTTTCATACATTTTCTATGGAAAACATGGTATAATCCAATCGATGTCTTTTTTGATCTTTCCACTTATATTGCCATTACAAACTCCAATTAATCGGATGCTGTTTTTTTTCAAGTTTTTTAGATTCTTTTTGAATTCTGGAATTGTGTATAATTTTAAATAATTCTACTGAGTTTCTACAAAATTCCAAATTTCTGCGAGAAGAGGTAGAAAATAAATGAAGTATTTCTTCTTTGAACTGCTCTTTGAAAATATAAAATAAGTCGCATTAGTGCATTTTTTACCTAGATATAACTGTAAATGACCTTGATCTGGTATTTTATTTATCCGTAAAAACATAATTCGTGAAAATATTTTTATAAAGATCGTACTTCATACAACACAGTTAAGAACTTTGTCAAAATATTTATCATCACAATTGCCACGACTATTAATTAAATATCCATAGGGTAAGTTATAGTAATAATAAAAAAAATGAAAAAAAAAATTATCATAAAACTTTACGTTTAAAACCTTCAGAACATTTTGGAATGACTTAGAAAAAATGGATGCAAGTATGTGTATATATGTATGTACGTCTGTATATATATGTATGTATGTATGTTTGGATACAATTTTTGTCGATGATTTTAAAAACATGGATCAACCGATTTGAATAATTTATAAAACATTCGATTCCCTTTGCTTTGGATACGTGCTGATTAGTTGTTCGCAAAGCAGGTTCAGCCATTTTAATGATACGGGATAAAAAGTGCCAAAAATGGTAATTCAATTTTTGAGACCTTCTCTCAAAATGTTTGCTGTTTTTGCATAAAACAGACTTTTGAAAATTTCGAAATTTTGAAAAAAAAAATTATTTTTTTGATTGATAATATAAAGTAATTGATTGTAATAGCCCAAGAATTGAAATTGAAAATTTTTGCATATCTTTACGTTTCAGAGATTTCTGGATATTTTGGCATGCATTAAAAAATGGATGTATATGTGTGTGTATGTGTGGATACAACTTCCGCCGATGATTTCGGCGTACAGAACAACCGATTTGAATGATACAAAAAACAATCAATTCCTATCGATAAGGAGACGCGCTGATTAGTTTTTGGCAAAATTGGTCCAGCCGATTTAGAGATACGAAGTAAAGAATGCAGAGAATAGAAACCGAGTTATTGTGAGAATCGAACATACGATTTAAATGATCCAAAAAATATTTAATTCATAATGATAAGGAAAAGTGGTGATTAGTTTTTGGCAATGGCAGTTTCGAAGATACTGAGCTAAATGTACTAAATGTAAATAAAAAATGTCAGTTATTGAGAGAACTAAGCATCTGATTTGAATGATTTAAAAAACTTTCTTTTTGTGTTGACGAAACGATTGCTTCTGGAAGAAGATTTTTTTTATTTCTCAAAAAAAAAAATTAAATTCGAAAATGATTTTGATTTTAATCTTAATTCTAGCTAAAGTTCTAAATTATTATAACTTTGCGACTTAGTTGATATAATTCTTATAAATATTAGACAATGTCCTTCATTTTAAATCCGATTAATTAGATTTGTTTATTTACTTTTCTGTAATCGTCGTCGTCCAATTCTTATATTTTGTCTAGAAAATAAGAATGATGGAATTTGCAGTAGGGTGCGGTGATCAGACGTGGGCCACAGGTTGGAGAGGGCCACCTGAATAACCTTAAGACTAGTGACATGTATGTCGAACCGCGCACATATTTATAATATTTTGATACTTGCCCAATTTTAAAAAGCATTTTGAGGTTATAAACCTACTCCCTCATTGTGCAGAGAAACGCACTAAGAATTTCGTCGCAAAAGTTTTTAACGTCGTACGCTCTTAAGTGATTTCTCATCGAATTTTCACGAGAAAAATACAAGTAAATATGCAATATACTATATAGACATATAATCTTTGATATGCAAAGTTATTTTTTTGCCGATTGTTTACATTGTGCTTGTGGGATGCATATGCAAAAAAGGCGTTTGTAGATGGGCCACTATTTGTGGACAGACATGGGCCACTTGCGTAATGCCGTTTTTTGCACAGTAAAGAGTTTTTATCAATTAATCGAACGTTTTACTTACTTATTTTTATCTCGTCGTTCATAATGCCTGTTAAAACACAGAAAACTCCCAAAAAGTGGTGAATTATGAAAAATCAATTATTGCTGTGAAGGAAGTGAAAATAAATAAAATATCAGATCGTGGTGCTTCTGCTATTACCAATGTTGGCAAATTGTCTTTTTAACGCAACAATACATCCCCTGAAAACAGACAGGTTGTGGCAGAAGCAGCACAGCGAAAGTTTCCAAGAAGGCCAATACTTTACAATCAACCGTGACAAAGGCAAAAAATAACACACTTCGGTTTCTTGAAATGAAGACATCAATTCTGATTCTCAAGTGCAAATTCAAGATTTTCAAATGTAAAATATATTAGTGGTCAAACTGCCCTTTATCGCAAAATTATAAGAATTACTAAAAAAAATTATTGGACAATCTGTGGTGTGTTTCAAAGCTTACTTACCAGTTCGCTAAACATCGGCATATGATTCTTCCAATTTTCACCTTTAGTTACATCTTGGCTTTGTCCAGATGGAAAATTACCTTTTGGAGGCAATATTACGCCATATTTGATATTATCAACTATGAAACATACATGATCTGAAAGAATACCAAAAAATTATTGGAACATCTTAACTAGAAAGTGATAAACACTTACAGGGTGTCCATTCTAGTTCGTATTTATGAAAAGCATTTGCCCAAGATTCCTTATTAACGTTTTTATAAACTTTGGCGGTGATATTCCTGACAGGATCATCGTGTTTAAATAATAAGGCACCACTTAATTCTGAAGATCCAAAGTCGTAATCTGTTTCCTGGGATTTCAGGACTTTATTTCCTCTCGCAAAAGCGATCCTCATGGCACCGGATTTGTAGCCGGATCCATGATTGTAATCCTTGGGTTCCAAATTCAAAACTTGTGAAAAAGAATAATTATTAGTTCAAGATAATTCAAATTTACTTATTTACACTTTTAGACTTTTCTGATCATCCCTGATTGTCTCGATCATCCCTAAACTCTACTTACTAGGATATAACCAGTTTCCTTCCGGTAATTTAGCATCGATTTGAATTCTTCCATACCTGAAACTGAATTTAGATCTGATACTGGCAGACACTACTGGTGGTAATATATTATAGAACATGGCCTTCCTTGAGCACTCGCCATATGCCATTGGTGCACAACCGCATCTAGAAAGATATACAGCATATCTATATATAATATAATATATTCAGGTCATGATATTTGTCGCAATACTCATCCGAAATGATTTGGCAGATATTTATAAAATTGAAAATACTGAAAAACCCACATTTCAGTCAATGAAAACCTGAGTTCATAAAAAAACTTAAATTTTCTTAAAAAAATTATTTTACCTAACACTTTTCTTTTGATTTTGTGGTAATTTTTTTTATATAAATTTACTTAATGCAGAATTAAAAAATAAATAGAAGTCTAAATTTTCATCACAAATCTCTATTTTATAATAGTCATTTTAAGGGGGGCGATACATGTAACAAGAAAAAAAAAATCGATTTTTTTTTTTCAAAAATCGTTACAATAACATCTCAAAAATATGCCTGTAAATATTCAAAACAAAATTATCATTATTTATATAATAAAAACTCATTTAAGTGCCACGCCTCAACTCGACGCTTGAGTGCTATTGTACTCTTATCTGTTTCTGTGTCAAAACTTTAAAAGCGTTTTTCTCAAAACGACATTTTTGAGATTTGCGGGCGGGATAACTCAAAAAGTTCTCAACCGATTCCAATGAAATTTTGCACACATCTACTTTACAGTAATAGCTTCTAGTTAAACTTCAAACATTCCAAAAAAAATTTCAAAAATTAAAAAGTCCTCAAAAAATGGTAAAAATTAAGGCGATTACATGTATCGCCCCCCTTAATGGTCCACTCATTTTTATATATAACTCGAAAACTAATCAATTCTCGTCTTTTTTGTGGACTTTCTCATTGAAATTTGATCATAATCTCAGTTTAAATTGCTTTCTTTGAGTTTATTATAGCAACTTTAACTCCCACGTTTCATACGGTATCTAATTCTGGGGTTTTTCATCCAAACTAATTAAAATATTTCTATTTTAAGCTTCAGAAAGAGCTATACGAATAATTTTTCCCTTGCCCAGTAAAGCCTCCTGCAAGCCCATATTTCAAAAGCACAATATCTAACTTTCCCATGTATTTTTCTGCTGGTAACATTATCTTTCATCAAAAACAATTCGAAACTTTTTAATATGGCTTCGGTTTCCTCCAACTACAACACCAGACAAACTTATTAAGGCGCGCACATATTCAGCTTATAAATAAACTTCTACTCAGTGTCCGAAACTTAGATAACAAAAAATTCCATACTACTTTAGTTAAACTTTTTAAAGAATTAACTTTTTATGACATTACAGAATTTTCTCAATTTGATTTCAATAACTATTTTCTTGCGTAATCCTTTGTTTTATCTATGTACTCTGACCATTTGATTTCTTGTACAACCATGTTCTTTATGTTTATTTATGATAGTTTTATTCATATAATTTTGATAGTTTCTTATTGCTATTTTATTTCATTTTTACGGTTTTAAATCGCAACCTTGTGCAAGAATTTTGGGCTTGAATGGTGGTCTTAATCGAATGTTTTTTTTCATCTCTTTTTTCAGATGCGAGAATCGTGCAGCTACTATGAATATTGTAAAATACTTAGCTCTTGTCAAGTTTATGAAGAGAAATAATATTTATCATTTACTGATTACGGCTCGCTGATGAATAAATAAATAAATAAAACTAGTTGGTATTGGTATTTAGCCTTGAGGCAAGTTACATGAACTTCCCGATATGTGTAAATAATCGACTTAATCAATAATAAACAAATTAATTTATGAGTGATTAGAAGTATTCCGAGAGGATTTATTACACATAATTGAAAACGAACGAACACGTTAACTCGGGGTATTCTCTAAAAGCAAATTTTCACAAATCAGTAATTTTTATAATTGAACCAGTTTTCGTAGGACTTTAATGGTTTAGTATGTTCATTAAGACCAAGTAATCTATCGTTATACCAGGTAAATCATCTAATTGTAATTTTAATAAACGTCAACAAAACTACTCGTTTTCTCAAACTTTGATGAATTTTTAAAATTAAACTACTTGTCGTAAGGCCGTAATATTTCAGTAAATTCTAAGACCATGATATACATCGCCAAAGAAAGTTTCATAAAAATCGGCTTAAATTTTTTTTTCAATAGTTAATTACAAGAAAACGGCTCGGTAGATTTCACCTAAAACTAATCAGTATTATTCCCAACAAATACCTTTAGAACAGTTTTTGATTTTCTAAAATCGATTCGGTAGAATGAGCTTAAATGTGGACGAAAAGTTTAACACTCCTTTTCAAATTACAAAGAAACGGCTCGGCAGATCGTCTCACAAAACTGACAAACTATAGTGCTCATTGAGATACATCGAATGGCTTTTAAATTTCTGAAATCGGTTCCAGGCGTTTTTGAGAAAACGTCGATGAGAGGTCTAATTTTGACAAATGCCAAAAAAACGATACTAATTTTTTTGCTATTTACAAAGAAACGATTAGGCCGATCGTCGCACAAAATTGATAAACGCTAGTCCTTATCGAAATACATCAAATTTTTGAAATGGGTGCAGCCGATTGCAAATGCTTTTAAATTTTTGAAATCGGTGCAACCGTTTTTGAGAAATCGTTGATTTAAGGCAAAAAATTTGTTTGCGCACACGCACACACACACACATACATACTTTTTCCAAATTTGGTCTCATTCGATTCAGAATGGCTTAAAACGTCGAGAAAACATAAAATTAGCGAAATTTGATGAAAACATAAACTTCTCCTTCGGGGAAGTTAATAAAATTACTTCAACTATAGTAGTTAATTCATTTTCCGAATAACATCTTCGCTAAAGGTAAATACAACGCTTATAAAATTTCTTCCGAAATAAATACATTATTCATTAATAACTATTTATTTATTCGATTAATAGATTGACTTACGTGCTTGCAAGATCCAATTCTCCGCTTTCAACAAAGTCTGCATCATTCAAAACAGTCGGATGAAACATTAAACTTTTATCACTGACGAAAATATTTTCAGGTTTTGCTTGGTAAGATACAAATTCGTTGTCCTGTAAAATAAATATAATACTAGTGGTGCATGACATTGTGCCTTAATATACATATATATGGCAAATTGCCGGAACTTCTTGTACCGTAATTAACTTCCCGTAGGGCAAGTTATAGTAATCTCAAAAAAATCGAATAAAATCAAAAATGAAATTTTTTATATATCTTTAAATTTAAAGGGTTCTGAATATTTTGGCATACCTTAGAAAAAATGGATGTATGTGTGTGCGTGTGTGTGTGTGTGTGTGCGGATACAAATTTTCGTTCTTGAACACGAATCAACCGACTTGAATAATTCAAAAAACATTCGATTCGTATTGATAAGGAGACGTGCTGATTAGTTCTTGGCAAAGGGAGGGTCCAGCCATTACGGAGATACGTAGCAGTGATATAGAAAACATTCAATTTGTAACGATTGGGAGAAGAGGTGATTAGTTTTTAGCATAGGCAGGTCCATCTCCCTATCAATAGGAATCGCATGTTTTTTTTTAACAACTCCAAATTGGTTGATCCGTGCGCCCGAAAACGTGAACGAAAAAATGCGGGCATACAAAACACACACACACGCACATTAATTTTTTCTGAGGTATGGAAAAATGTTCAAAAACCTTCAAAAGGTAAAGATATGCAAAAATTTTCATTTTCGAAGTTCGACCCATTACTATAACTACCTTACGGAAAGATAAAAAAAACCTTTAAAATTTATTGAAAACTTTGAAAAAAATTATCAAAAATCTCAAAAATGAGATTTCTGAGAGTTTGTGAAAAAAATTGAATTTTTTGAAAATTTAGTTTTTTTTATATTTCGATTTTTTTTTAACTTCCCGTAGGGTAAGTTATTGTAATGGGCCGAAAATCGGAATTGAAAATTTTAACATTTCTCGACGTTTTGAAGGTTTCTGAACGTTTTGGCATACCTCAGAAAAAATGGATGTGTGTGTGTGTATGTGTGTGTGTGTGTATGTATGTATGGATACAAATTTCCAGTCACGTTTTCGGGCGCACGGATCAACCGATTTGAATGGTTCAAAAAACATTCGATTCCTATTGATAGTGAAAATAGCTGATTAGTTTTTGGCAAAGGCAGGTCCAGCCGTTTCGGAGATACGGAGCAAAGAGTGCAGAAAATAGAAATCGATTTTTTGTGAGAACGGAGTATCCGATTTGAATGATCTAACAAACATTCAATTAGTAATGATTGGGAGAAGTGCTTATTAGTTTTTGGCAAAGGCAGGCGCAGCAGAATGTTCTTTGAATCATTTAAATCGGACACTTAGTTCTCTCAAAAACTGCCATTTTTTACATATTTAGCTCCGTATCTTCGAAATGGCTGGGCCTGCCTTTGCCAAAAATTAATAAACACTTCTCCCAATCATTACTAATTGAATGTTTGTTAGATCATTCAAATCGGATACTCCGTTCTCACAAAAAATCGATTTCTATTTTCTGCACTCTTTGCTCCGTATCTCCGAAACAGCTGGACCTGCCTTTGCCAAAAACTAATCAGCTCTTTTCCCTATCAATAAAAATCGAATGTTTTTTGATTCATTCAAATCGGTTGATCCGTGCGCCCGAAAACGTGACTGGAAATTTGTATCCATACATACGTTCACACAAACACACACACACATACACACATCCATCCATTTTTTCTTAGGTATGCCAAAATGTTCAGAAACCTTCAAAACGTCGAGAAATGTAAAAATTTTCAATTCCGATTTTCGGCCCATTACAATAACTTACCCTACGGGAAGTTAACAATAATAAAAATTCTTACATACCATATCAATATTGGCCATATGACAATCATGCTTCCATTTCGTCCTGTCTAATTTTCCTAAAGTAAAACTTTCTTCAAAAATCAACTGGTCTTTGCAAATCTTACCCTGTCCTGGTACGAAAGTAGCAGATGGCTCACAAGATGGTGGTTCTGAAAAAAATTGTTCGTATATACTTAACAGAATTACATAAAGAATTTAATCATTTATGAATGAAATATATATTAGGGAGGGCAGTAACAATAATTTTATTTGAGAAAGCGATATAAAGGAGAGAAATGCTGAGATAAAAAGTATAATTTATTCAATTCATTTTGAAAATTAAATTTTGGTACAAGAAAGCATATGACAGAAATAAAAGCCATTTAAAGCGTTATAATATTAAAGATCTTGTTAGAAAAGTGCTGAGATTCCAATGAGAGCTTATTTTATAAACTGGCAGAAAGCTTCCTAGTAAACTATTATAGAGATATTAAAAGTCTAAATAAAGGATGATCCCTAAACTGTATTTGAGACAAATTACATAAATGTTAAAATTAAAACAAGCAGAAACCAATAGCGTATAAGTTGGGATAAATGTGGCAACTATATTGCTGGTAATTCTTATGAATTGGATGCAACTATGAAGTAATCACGAACTGAAATAAATGTACCAACACTTCAAGAACTTAATATTTCTCTTTACTTTTTGTTATCTTACTATAAACGTTTAAGATAACAAGACAGCTATACCAAAATAATCCTAAAATATTATTGACCACGACTTGCTTATGAATAAACAGATGAATAAATCTGCTCAAAATTTTGAATTATATAAAAGATCTGTTTACCTTTACTAAGCCTATCTCTAACATCTAAGTCTTGATTAGGAATAGGTTGACGAATTTGATTTCCAGACCCGGCTAAAATAATAAACTTAATATAAATTATTCAACTTATTATAACAAGTATAACTATTTACATAATATATAATGAACAAGTGATAAAATTGTATATTATAAATAAATATACTGACAATTTGATGTACCAGGCATCTGTCCATTAGAAACTTTTGACGGTTGGTTTCCGTGTTGGATCCACTAGAAATGGCAAAAGATGTTAAAATTGAAAAAAGGAAATATTTGCAGGTTTTTATTGTTGAAAAAATAATTACCACTCAATAGTTCGCCTATTGCATGGATGCTGGATTGTGACTGATGGTTTTGAACTGAAACAAAATATTAATAAATTTTTTCAAACATTCTGGTCATTTTTTCAAAAATTTGATTGCAAGTCATACGTAAATGTATGCAATTTTCATTTTCAGTATAAATACGCATAGAAAATTTAAAAAATGTTTTAACACAAGTATTTATATTTAGCCTATTGGTAATTATATTAGTTTAAAGTAAAAAACTGTTAGGTTAATAATATGTTGCATAACGTATAATAGTTGTGTTAATAAAACGTGGTAGTTAGGGGCAAGTCCCGTAACACCGGACGGCACCAAGAACCGGACACTCTATTTAACACGTGTTATTTAAGCGAGTATAAATTTTTCATTTCAAAATACAAGTGATAGGAGCATGGGGGGCACACAGGTACAGGATCACGTGCCAAGCCTCGCCTGTGACGCACACGGCCACGGCGGAAGCAACCGTTTGCTGTTTTAGGCGCAAAATCACGGCGTCACCTAAATATCAATGGAATTAATTTTAGTATATTTATGCATTTACATTTGAGTGGCATTCAAAAATAAAAGTAGTACTTGATTGTTACCCGTAAAATGGTAGAATAATATTGATATTTTAAACAATTTTAGTAGGTACCACCACATGAACGAACATGTCTGTCCCTTAGCACCGGACACTAAGTCATAATACGTAGTCATAAACATTATTGATATTTCTTGTGAGAATTTACGTAATTTATTCCAGTTATTTAATTTTGTTCTGTATGAGTGCTAACGCTCACAACATACCCCCATTTTTCGTATTTCCTAGTCAAAGAATGAAAAGCTTATGTTGAATGCTGAGAGCTTCGGTGTGGGCCAGCCAAAAGGGTGGATGAATAGTGATTTTTTTTGCAATATACTCGTATAAGAATATTCGTCAAAGACACATGTGCAGACATTCCAGAGTGTGAAGATGGCTTCATAAGTGATCAATGCAGGTTATTTCGAAGGGTCCGGTACTAGGTGCCACTGTTTTAAATCATATTTTTTGATACCAAAGTTTGAATGATAGTATTAATTATTTTTAGCAAAGATTGCGGTTTTGTTAATTTAGTTTGATTTCTAGCTTTGTTATCTAACATAAATCATGATTTAATAAACATTTCGTAGAATATTTTTTGATTTATTTATAAATAACCTTAGGTGTCCGCCACTTGGGGACTTTTCCCTACGTATACTTATGAACATCAATTACTTCAGATATTTGCTCGTTACTTTATAGCTACGTTACATGTATTTCATAGATTTTCCATAGAAAATGTTAAATATTTTTTATGGTAGTGTTATGCCGACACCAAAAATGTTGAAATAAAGAGAAGTGTATCTTAAGAAGTGAAAATTATTTTATTTATTGTGTCTTTTATTTTTTAGAGCATTTTTTTATTTCAGATATAATTACAGCATAATTAGTTCTATAAAATAGTAATATTAAACAATTAAAAAAATTTAATTATAATCAATCAAAAAGGAAGCGTAAATCTAAATAAAGAACAACGTTATAGCTACTGTATTTGCTATTAAATTAATTATAATTAACTTCCCGTAGGGTAAGTTATTGTTATGGGCCGAAAATCGAAATTGAAAATTTTTACATTTCTCGACGTTTTGAAAGTTCTGAACATTTTGGCATACCTCAGAAAAAATTGATGTGTGGTGTGTGTTGATGTATGTATGGATACAAATTTCCAGTCACGTTTTCAGGGCACGGATCAACCGATTTGAATGGTTCAAAAAAATTCGATTCCGATTGATGAGAGATTTTTGGCAAAGCAGGTCCAGCAGTTACGGAGAAAAAAGCAAAGAGTGCAGAAATTAGAAATCGAGTTTTTGAGAGAACGCAGCATTCGATTTGAATGATCTAAAAAACATTCTTAGTAATGATTGGAAAAAGTGTTCATTAGTTTTTGGCAAAAGCACGCCCAGCCATTTCGAAGATACGGAGCTAAATGTGTAAAAAATAGCAGTTTTTGAGAGAACTAAGCGTCCGTTTTAAATGATTTAAGAATTGTCTTAACAAAATTGATTTTGGAAAAAATAATTTTTTTTCAATTTTTTTTTTTTTAAAAAAATTTTTTTGTATATCGAAATAATTCGATTTTATTTATAATTCTGACTATAGTTCTATATACTTTAATTACAAATATGTTTCACTTGCATTCAGTTTATATAATTCTTATAAATATTAGACAATGTTACAATATTAATAATAATCTATTTGAAAACAGTCATATTCCTCAACATTTCGTTATGGTACGGGAAGTTTCAGCAATTTGCCTTAGGCACGATGCCATATTCCCTCACTAGTTTTGTATTATAGTTGAAATTAATTCTAATATAAATTTAGTAGCAAACTAAAACTAAGTAAGTAAGTGGTCTTGCAAACTGTGTCTGAGTGATTTCGATTTATATAAATAATCTATTTAATCAATATCAATTGTGTATGTGATTTACTTATCTACTTGTTTGAAGGCCTACTTACATTTAAAATGACTTTCCGTAGGGCAAGTTAATGTAATCGTCAAAAATCGAAAATGAAAATTTTACGTTTCAAAGGTTTCTGAACATTTTGGCATAATTTAGAAAAATGGATGTATGTATGTGTGTGTGTGCTTGTGTATGAATACAATTTTTTGTCCACGTTTTTGGGAGCACGGATCAACCGATTTGAAATATTCAGCTATAGTGCATGGCATCGTGCCTTAAGGTAAATTGCTGGAACTACCCGTACTTTAATAAAATATTCGACGAATAATAAATGATTTCAAATAGATTATTATAATTACTGTTACTTTCATTATTTGTTAGAGCGGGTGGCGTGGTTTGAAAAAGGTTGGAAACCACTGGCTTAACCTATTGCCGCACCAAACTAATTAAAGTAACTTGATTCCAAACTAAGGAAAAGTAAAAACATTTTCTAAATTTTGTCCTAAATTATTCCGAATAACCTGAAACTTAAAATGAGCGAATTTGACTTTCTGATAAACTTTTTCAAATCATTCATAATCTTTTACTTTTACAACATTACAATTACTTAAAGTAAACTTTAAATCCTAACCTGCAAAATTAGGTGTAGCTAATATATTCGTCAGCAAGCTGCAGGTGCACCAATAAAACAATATCACACCAAAACAATTTATTAAATTAATTATCTTCATTTTGAAGTAGTTCTAACGAAAATATATTTTATTACTAAAAAACTTGTTTCAATAAAAACTTTTAAAAACTAACACAACCTATCTCGCCTGTGCCATTTAATTTATAATTTTTGTTGCGATTAATCATATAACCTCGAATTTGTAAAAAAATGAAAAAAATAAATTATCAAATCATTAAATTGTTATTTTAAATTATTTAAAAAAATATATAAACAATATGTTCGGTTGAAAAAGTTTTATCGCAACGGGTTTTTTAGACAAAGTTTATCACTAATTGATGACCTTAAGATAATTGAATTATTTATGAAATATTTTAAAAACGAATTGTAACTTTATTTCCTAAAATTAGTATTATATATACATATTATATATCTATTATATTATAAATATATATAATATATATATATATAAATATATATATATATATATCTATATATATTTTATTTATATAATATACAGTGCTGAATTTTACAGTAGGGCAGTCAGAGCTACTGCCCAGGGCGGCAAATGTTCGGGGGCGGCCAAATTTGGATAGTGAGAAAAATTCTATACAATATAATCAACAAATGTTTTTTAATAACAGTTTTTATTTCAAGAAATATAATTAACAAAGTATAACACGATTGTAATGCAAAATTTGGGCTCAACTAATCGATTATTAAAATTTATTATTTTGCTTTTCCTCCCTCCCCGAACGTAATTTATCAAATTGGTTAATGAGTTGGTTAATGAGTAACAAAATTTGGCAATTTGGCTAATATAAAGATTCATAAACGAGCTGAAACTTTATTAAGAAAAATACGTTATTCAGATCTCGAGCCCTCTTAAGATAACTTTGTGTACTTTCAAGCTTATAGCGTCGAAAAAAAAAATTAGTGACGCATGGCATTGTGTCTTATAGCAAACTACTGGAACTTCTGTACTAAAAATTACATTTTATATAGAACTTTAAAAATTTTATAAAAATGAAAAAACTGACTTTTAAAAAAACTTTTTTTTATACTTTGAAACTTTTTGAAAATTATGAACTTTTTTCAAAACAATTGCGCTGCGTAGCTATTTCCGAGACAAAATATCAAAACTCAATTACCATTTTTCAAAACTAAAAACTAATCAGCACCTCTCCCCATCAATACAAATTTAATATCTTTTTAATTATTCAAGTCAATGTCCAGAGCACTTGTCAATTTCCACAGGGACCAATCGACAAGGGGACGTGCTGATTAGTTATTGGCAAGGCTGGTCCAATTGTCAATTTTGGCCAAAATGCCAAAAATGATAATTCAGCTTTTGATAAACGGAGCGTCCAAGATCATTAAAAAAATTACATATATTGACAAAATGAAGAACTGCTTACATTTGTGGGAGGCAGGTTTAGGGGTTACGGTGATCCAATAAAAAAAATGAGAAAGAAACATTTGGCGGTCAAAAGTGATCATTAGACATATGCACATCAATTTATCAGATATTTTATAGATTTTTTTTTCTTCTACTGGCCTCTGATAAACATTTAGCCACATACATAATATACAATATGTAGGTAGTATATCTTATATATAAAAATGGAGCTCTCTTTCAAATGTCCGAATAAAACTCGAAAACGGCTGAATCGATTTGGCCAGTCTTAGTCTTGAAAAATTCGTGCCAATCCAGAGATGGTCGGAAAGGTGAGATATTATTTCAAAATCGCGTAGAAACTTTACGTTTTTAATTTGAACATTTTTGTTGAAGCGTAATGTACATAAAACAATGGACGGTGGCTAAATACTTGAAATGTCAAACCTTTTTGACAGATGATGTTCGATTATGTTTAATAGGATGTTTTATGTGAATATTATTTAATTATGATTAAATTGTAGCAAGTAGTTTTGCTTGTAGTTTTATTCATATACAATAACTTTAGTAAACGGGCCGCAAGTGCTACTAGAAACTCAAAATATCAACTTTTTGAAATGTCAATATGAAAATGGACTTTTTGGCCTTTTTTTCCAAACCCGGTGCTCTGAAAGATCTCATTTGTATAATTATATACTCATTGGTATTTATAAAACATTTTCCAGGTTATATTATTTTTTATTTATGTTATTTAAATTCAGAACCTAAATTTGGTATCGATCAAATGGACATTTTGTCGAATAACATTTTTCCAGTTATAATTTCGCAGAATTTATCGCAGAATAGATAGTAATATATGAAGGTCCGGGATTAAAAAGGTCCACCACCGATGTATCAAAAATCAGTGAAGTTAAGGATTGTTTAACAACAATATTTGAAAGTAGAGGAAAAAAGATGTATAGTCAGCTATAACCTTGATTTTTATGACTTTGCTTTTGAAGATAAGCGGTAATCTTTGAAAATCCATAATAAAAGTATTTTCTTCTGTTGGTAGTTTTTTAGCATTAGTTAAAAATGTAATTGTTTTGTGAAATACCTTTAAAATTAAAATAAGCCATTAAACCTGTTTGCCACCTGGCCGTTACAAGGCCGTTATAGGCCGTTACTATTACGCCTATATGGTAAAAAAGTCTAGATAACTAATTTTTTAAAGACAATGATGAAGTAGCTGGCAGTTTTACTGAACGTAGTCAGATAATTGTTCGTTTGAAATGTGTTATTTGTTGTGATATAATTGGTTTGATTTATATAATATCATTAATATTTGCTCAAAGTCAAATTGGACCTTTGTGTCTCGCCCTGCTCTACATATATAGTTTTTATTAAATTTACTTTAATTCATCGAATGTTACTTGAAACTTCTCAAAAAGCATGTCAAAGAAGAAATACTTAATTCATTTTCTATCTCTCCTCGGCAAAATTTGAAACTTTTGCATAAGCTCAGTAGTATTATTTACAATTATACACAAAATCCAGAATCCAAAAAGAATCTGAAAAACTTGAAACGTAATTAATAAGTCGAATGACCAAAAAACACTTGGATTGGATTATACGATGTTTTCTATAGAAAGTGTATAAATCTTCCAGATTGATTGTATTGACAAAATATAGACAAACTAATGGGGTTTATTGTTTTTATAATACCTCATTGTATACAGCATTCAAACAACACATCCTTATGCACTTAAAGTATTAATATTTTTGATAAGCTAGAAATGGTTTAGAATATACCTTATTTAGCAAAACAAAGTTTGCCGGGTCAGCTAGTATATTATATTAATAACTTATACTTAACTTTACTATCATTAATAAACCTAATTATGTATTGTAATTATCCTTACAATATTTGCAATAATTTGAATTGTTATCCAAATTGGAAGGTTTGATCAGCGTTTTCATAGAGTGCAGTTGCTCTAACAATTTAGCCCTGCTTGCCTCAAATAGACTGCATTCTAGTATGATGTGTTCAGATGATCCAGTTTGTGCTCCACAAGGACACGATTCTGACACTATTATGCCCAGCATTTTTAGATGTGCAGGGAAGTTTCTATGGTTAAGTCTCAATCTAGTTAATGATACGATTGTACCTCTGTTTTCATCTGCATATTTCCGAAACCACGGTTTCATCTTCAGTTTGGGGTTGACTACCTTGTAGTATCGTCCCTTAATCTCCGACGAACTGTTCCATTCCTCTAGTCATTTGTCCAATTATAGATATTTTAATAATAAGTATAAGTTTTGTTTACATTTCAATAAGTTCTGTAACCCATGACTTCTGTTAGACTGCAAAGCGGCGCTTACGCGCTTCTATATTTTGTACCTATGCAGCTGAAGCAGCGCGATTGTTTTAAAAACAGTTCAAAATTTCATAAAAGTCAATTATTTTTAAAAATTGTTTTTTTTTTAAAGTTCTCAAAAAAATTTTTTTTTTTTAATTTTTATTTTTGGTACGGAATGTTCCAGAAAATTACCTTCAGGCACGATGCCAAACACCACTATCTATTCTATAGTATGTAATGCGTAATAAATTTTCTGCAATCAAATAGTTATTTTTTAGAAAAAATGATACATATATAGAAACTATTATAGTACAATTCTAGGGATTGGGCGGCATTTATGTCAGTTTTCCAGGGAGGCAAATTACTAAATGCGGCCCTGTATATATATATATATATATATATATATATATATGTGTGTGTTTGTGTATATGTATATATATCCACATATATGTGTATGTTTATATAAGATAAGGACTCCATCCACAGAGCATTTGGTTTAAGACAAATTTTCAAAGTAATCTTTAGGCAATTTAGAAATGATAACATAAGAATTCACGTTTCCGGGAGCATTGTAATCTTATTGTTAAAACGAGCAATAAGAAAAAAATATGATCTGATTCGAATGATTCGAAAATAATTTTGCTTGTGAAGAAACGATTAGTTTAGTAAGGCAAAAAAATTGTTTTCCAAAATTTTATTTTTTATTATCAAAAATGATTCGGATTTCAATTTTAACTCTAGCTAAAATTCTAAAATTCTCTTAAATACATTTTATCTTTGCAATTCTGTTTATATAATTCGTAGAAAATGATTAGATCCTTAATTCTTACTCCGCTTCATTATGTTTGGTTATTTACTTTTCATGTAAATAGGTATAAACGTCGTCCAACTTATTAGCTTTTATATTTTGTCTATAAAAAACGAATAATGAAAGTTTCAACATTTATAATAATCTATTGGAAAACATTTAATGTTCTTCGAATATTTCACTTCCAGTATTGTAGATCCAGCAATTTGCCTTAAGGCACGATGCCATTCACTACTAGTTTTAAGTTTTAAATTGTTTAACCAGAAACAAACGCTCGCTTAGGACATTGATTGTATTAGGACATATACGGTGTAAGTCGTAACAGATGTAGGCCCATTACACCGTAC